>NW_012117488.1:10411480-10528555 GCF_000951035.1 Colobus angolensis palliatus | reverse complement strand
CTCGGCCTCCCAAAGTGCTGGGATTACAGGCTTGAGCCACCGCGCCCGGCCTTATATTCACTTTTCAACTGAATTTGCTGATGGCATAAGATACTCAGGCTTTGAAGAAAGACAGACCTAGATTTGGATCCTGTCTTTGCCATTTCCTAACAATATGACCTTGAACTAATTATTTCACTTCTCTGAGCTCTTATTCATCCTAAATTAGGGCAACTTAGATACCCATTGCAAGGTGATTGTAAGTTCCAGGATGGTATAAACTAAATCTTTCTTGTCCAATATCATAGATCTGACTCCTGGCATAGTTAAGAGTTTGAAAAACACTTGTCTTGTTTGGTGAATGTGCAGGATAACATATGCACTGCCTGGCATACAGAGAGTACTCATCAAATGTTACTTCACTTTCCTTTTTTCACCTACACAATTATTTGCATCAGCCCATCTCTCCACAAATATGTCTGTTATTGGAACAAATGTGCATTCTAAGCTTGGGTTGTCAGAATAATCATGTCAATCCCCTCATGGCTCTTTCCCTTTGGAGGTACCAGATCTCCTACACCGAAAATATTATCATTAGTCACAATTTAATGCACTAACATATGCTACCCAAATTCTGTCCCCAACTCTTCCATACTAGCAGGAATTACTTTCTTCATTTTCATTCATTTACATGACATTCATAAATTCAGAGTTTAATTATCATAATAGAGTTGAGTTTTACCCGCATTTTGGTTAAATAAATGACAAGACATGTCAGGCATCCTGCTTTTGGTTGACATGCAAACATATGCCTCCTCCGCTGTAAATTCTATCGATGGTTCTGGTGTCCACAGCAAGTGGTGTAATGAAATACACACTCATTGTTATTGAAATTAGGACAACCCACAAGAAAGATTCCAAAGCAAGTTTATTATTTATTGTACATTAGAACTATTATAAAATTGAAGCAATGACATGATTCAATTTAGCTTTACATAGAACTATTGATCTTGATTTTTGCACAAAGAAGTCCTTTTGGGCTAAAGCTCTACACAGAAAATCAATTTGCTTAAAATTCTTCCCTTTTACACATAATAGCTTACTCATCGAGGACTGAAATTCTGCATGTGAATAACACTGCAGTCTCCTTCTTGCCAATCACTAGAAGCACTATGTAAATTATAATTGGAATATTATGGCAAAAACCTAGAGGCCACAATCTTTCCACAAGATAATTGAATGTCAATAACGATCCAGAAAAACATTTAAAGCTGCACCTCAGCATGAGTATAAATGTCTTCAAATTTAACTTTTAAAAAGTGTTTCTGTTCATTGTGCACTGAACATTTGTCCAAGTATGGAGAAATACAAGCAAGCAACTACACCTTGGAAACACTTTGGTCCATGCACAGGATAGAGACAGGGTTAGAAGTAAAATTCTAGTTCCAAAGGTGTCACTAACAATTAGATTTTTTATGTGGCTAGCTATTTAACCTCCCTGAATCTGAGGTTTTCTTATTTATGAAAATTACTCCCAAATCTAAAGTGTTTCAACTCCATCAATAATTACATAAACATTTTTTACTTTGAAACCATATTATTTAAACGTTGTTAGAAATGAGTAAAATACAAAAGTGTTGTAGTAGAACTTCCAAAACAAGGCAGTAAAACAAGAATGAGGGGGTCTACATAGATAGGAGTATCTCAGGCTTTTTCAAACTGTATCTTGTTTCATGTGAATTCATAACAATATTTCTAATTTAAAACAGAAATAGTGATATAAGATCCTACATAATATTTCCATGTGATTTAATAAACAACGTATTAAATAGATGTCAGATTTCCAGAATGTGAAAAAGAAGACTTTTTTCTATATTAGTCTGTATCTGTCTCATATAAACTTTAGGCTATTAACATACATTCATTATTTTCTCTTTTAAGGTTTATATATAAATCTGATAAATAGAGGTATGACATTGCTGCTATTAAAAAAACTTCCTATTGTGATGAAAATATGTTTCCATGATGTTTTTAGTTCATCTGGTATAGACCTAACTTTCCAAAAGATGTCACACAAATTATATTCTAACTCTGAGGGAGACAACTCAGATTCCATGAACAGATATAAAATATACTTGTTAATACTATGCTGGAGTGTTACAATTTGCCTATGATCTGCTTCCGTTCAATTTTCTTAAAGCTAATTTCAAAATCATTTTCCCATAAAGATTTAATTGGGAGTGTCTCTCCACTACAGATCTAATTATTTCCTACTATACCATGAACACGACACACTTCCGGCCTCATATACCCTAAAGGATTTCAATTAATTTCAGCTATTGTGAAACATTAGGAAAGTAATTCCTAGACATTGTGCAATATGCCTAATTTGTATATATCTAAAGAAATGTGATCTAATATAATAATATTTTACTGGAGGCCAAATAAAGGACATAAATGTGTTATTGAAAGGCAAATCTTATATGATTGAAATTTGTTTTTCCTCCAGAGCACAGTTTCTTCAAAAATTGTCAGAAACAAGGATTATTCCATTTTCTTATGCATAAGGGGGAGCAACTAATCTTTTTAACTCTAGCAAATAATGATGCATTTTAATAAGGCTTTAAAAATCTGCAATTAGCATAACATCAAAAAGAAATTAGACATTTTTTCATTAACTACATGTAATAACTTATTAATGAGAAGGTACAGTTTTCTAAACATTTATTATTTTCTAAATAAATTAATAACTTGGTAAACAAATTAACATAGTCTAATAGTTTAGTTCATACTTAACGATATCTGCTGAATTTTCAAAATACAATTGAATCAGTGTGTAGAATATTGGCTGAGAATATGGTCTCTACAGTGACCTGCTTACTTGCTATGGGGATTTGGGTAAAATTTGATCTCCAAAATCTTAATATCTTCAACTGTAAAGTGCCAATTGAAGTAATACCTTCTTCATCTTCCTTCCTAGATTTATTATAATGATTAAACAAGATAATGCATGTAATATTGTTTAAAAAGCACTTAGACATACTCTGTAACACCGAGGTCAACAATGAGTAACTAACTTTTATTCCACACTCAGCTATCCTAGAAGCCTTCCTGGTTTGCAGAGACATTTGTACAAAGTGAGCATAATAGCATTAGCCCTTGACTGGTTCAAGTTAGTCTCTTGTGGGCTTGAAAGGTTTGAAGCAATCCCAAAACTAAATTCATCTCATGGCCATAATACCACGAGGCCCCACACTCTCATTTGTTCTCCATTCCAGTGGATGGGGGTTTTAACCAGATTCCCAGGGCACACCTGGCTCACAAGCTCAACAATGAAATTCCTGCTTAATCATTGTTTCACTGTATCTTGTACCCTTGGGTTCTATTCAGTATTACTTTGCCCCATAAAATTTTATTTTCATGCTTAACATTCCTCTCCAGCAGGAAATTATTCTCTATAATTAACCCCACTTTCCTGATGCGATTATTTCCTCTCTTCTTTAAAATTGATCTGGATAAACTGGTCAGCATCCTTGACATAAGAAATTTTATACACAAACACTAACATTAAGGATGCAACAGCAAACTTTCACAGAGTTCAACCTTAAGTAATTTTGGCATAGCTAAAAACACAATGGGAGTCTTATTCTACCCTTAATAATTTTCCAGACAAAGCCAGAAAAAGATATCCAACAAGTATCTCAAAATTCGCTTCGTTAGAAAGTTTTAACTTGCATACAATTTAAATCTCTTTGTCTGCAATGTAAGCCTATTTTCTCTGGTTTTGTTCTCGACAGATATGGAGAACAGCTACTCATTGTTTTGTCAGTAGTTTTTATCCTTCTGTAAGTTATTCCTCTTTTCTCAAAATCCCTTTTATCCTCATCTTCTAAAAGAGCTATTTGCCTTCTTTAAATTTGTCTATCTTTATAAAAGCTCCAAAACTACACATGTAAGTCTGGATGCACTTTTTTTTAAATCTAATAAAAACACTGCAAGCAGATAATACCTGTGTTGTTTCTCATTGTCTATAGCTAGTTGCTATTATACATCAAGAATTAGATGTATACATATACTTGCTTGGCATTATGTTAAACACCGTTCGTTTTGAGTTGATGATAACAACAAACTCATTTTATTTTTATGTTCCTCAACTGTTTTCTGAAATCATTTCTACTTTATTTACAACATATTATTAGCTTGATCAGTTTTATTCTTATAGCTTAAAAATATTTCCTTACATGTTGTGATATATATCCTTTAGAATATACTCTTTAGCAAAGAAAAAAAAGGACATCATTTGTTTTCCTTAAAAGACAAAGTTAAGTCCCCTTGTAGCTCCAGTCTCCTGCTGTCTTTTTAGAAATAGAAGCATCAGGACTCAGTTCCACCTAATTAACCTTCCTTCACCCCTGACACCTGTTAACTCTACTCACACCTACCACACACCCCATTTTCCTTCATTTTCTGTAGTTGTCTCTATTTTCTGGAGATTCATCTACACTATTTGTTTCTACAAGTAAACAGAAGACAAAGCTGATCGATATCTGTCCCTCGAGTGTGTACTTTCAATTGAGTATTATACTCTTGCTCCTAGTCACTTTGAATTGGAATTCACATAGCCAGTAGCCCAGGTGATAATCAACCAAATCAACACCAAGGTAGAAAATCAGAAATATTCACTTTTCCTTTCATTTATCTTTTTATGCTAATCTTCCTTAATTCAAAAAGCATCCTCATTCTTTTATCAACCTTCCAAGAAAAGCCTTTAAAATTATTTTCTCCCCCTTGCTGTGCTTTACCATCAAATCCACTTACATACCAAAAGCTGTTTTACTGTTGTTGTTATCTATTCTAAATACTTGTATTGTTTTTCTTTTTTCTTTCAATTTCTGCATTTCTAGTGTTCATATAGGCTTTGATCTTCCATCTAAGTAAGTGTACAATGAATATTGAAATGTTAATTAATATAAAGCCCTCCCCTGAATATGTTAACTTTCCAATGGTTTATTTTTGCACTATTGAACATACTTACAGTTTTTTGAACAAAATTACTTACTTTGAAATTGTGTTCTTCAGCTGAGCTTTTCAAATAATGCAACTAGCTTTTCATCAATGCAACTATTATTTATTCTACCTTTTTTCACTGTTTAGTTTTTTTGCTATATTATTTCTACATTGAAAGAATGTAAAACTTGTCAAAGACAAAATTATCAAAAAATTGATTTTCAAAGATCTAATTGACTTTTATTAGTTATTCATGAACTGGACAGCATCCAATTTACAAAATAGGAAGGAACTCCAATTCTTGGGTGAGGTTTTAAGAAGAAAAAAGTGGAGAAAAGCAGGAATAAAGAAAAAAACAGCAGTTTGATAGTTTCAAAGCTACTGTCCTTATCTGAATATAAGTAAAATTTTGTTAGCTTAATAGAATTTGCCTATCATTTCTCTCTTGATTTCTGGGAAGTTAAGATCTTGTAAGTAAACAACTTTGGTATCAGTTTGGATATAGGAAACTTGCCATGAGTGACTCTATTTGGATCTCTCTTTCTTTTTTTAAAACACAATTTTCCTTTCTTTTTCATTGTAATGTCTACATTTGCTTTAATTCAGTTCCATAGTTAAATATACTCTGTGCTCACCACTCATCATTTTTCTGTCCACCCCCAGTCATTTATTGGTTGACAGTGGTTAATACATTGATTGATTGATTCTTTATGATACTTTGGTGAAACAATATTATCTGAATTCTTGTATATTAAATATTGGCATTTTTATAATTTATCCACTTGAAGGCCGCTTGACAGGTTAAAAGTTCTTGGCTTACTTTGTTTGCTAGAATGTCTTGAGTATTTTATTCTATTTTTACTCAAATGTGTGTTCCTTTGTAGAAATCTTAGACCAACATAACGTTTTATTCTTAAAAGTGACAACCTGTATTCCAGGGAGGCCAAGGCGGGTGGATCATGAGGTCAGGAGTTGAAGACCAGCGTGGTCAAGATGGTGAAACCCCGTCTCTACTAAAAAACAAAAACAAACAAACAAACAAAAATTGGCCAGGCATAGTGGCAGGTGCCTGTAACCCAGCCACTCAGGAGGGTGAGGCAGGGAATTGCTTAAACCCAGGAGGCAATGGTTGCAGTGAGCCAAGATCATGCCACTGCACTCCAGCCTGGGCCACAGACCAAGACTCATCTCAAAACAAACAAACAAACAAACAAAAAAATGACAACAGATATTTCCAAATAATATATCTGATAATAGGTTTGTAACCCTATTATATAAAGAACTTCTATCAGCAAAAACAGACACATGATTTTAAATGAGCAAGAAATTTGAAAAAATATTTCTCCAAAAAATGCACAAATGGCCAATAAGTACATAAAACGATGTACAATATCACTATCATGAAGGAAATACCAGTGAAAACTATAATAAGATACCACTTCAGACCATTTTTGCACCAATGTTCATAGCAGTATTATTACAATAGCCAAAAGGTACAATCAACCCAAGTGTCTATCAATGAATGACATACAGTGGAATATTATTCAGTCTTAAAAAGAATATTCTGACACATGCTACAACATGCATAAATCTTGAAGGCGTCACTCTAAATGAAATAATCCAGTCACAAAAGGACAATCACTGTATGATTCCATTTATATGAAGTATCTATTGTAGTCAAAGTCATAAAAACGGAAAGTAGATTGATGATCTCCAGGGACTGGATGGAAGGAGGAATGGGGAGTTTTGGTTTAATGGGTACAGAGTTTCAGTTTGCAGGATTAAAAAAAAAATTCTGGCTATGGATGGTGGTAATGGTTGCACAACAATGTGAATATACTTAATGCCACCGAATTGAACAGTTAAAAGTAGTTAAAATGTCAATTTTTATTTCAAATTTTATGAAATATTATTTTTTAAAAGTATGCTGATGTTTTAAATTGGCACTTAATATTTTCTAATTAAATAATATATTTCTAGTAACTGATAATGAAAGTATTGACTCTAGGAAAAGAGAGGAAAGGGACTCGACACACCTATTAGAATGCTAAAATTTACAAAGATTGACCAAATACCAAATGATGTCAAAATGTGATTCAGTTGCTACTCTTTCATATCCCCACCATGCTGGTGGGAGGTTAAAATAGCAGCCACTTTGGGAAAGGGGTGATGCTATCTTAAAGTAAAACATGTACATAGCCTGTGACCCATCAAGTCCATTCCGAAGTCTTTACCTAAGAACAGGAAAGAGATGTACAAGAATATTCATGAAAATTTTATTCATATTAGCCCAAATCTAAAAGCAATGTAATATACATCAACAGGGGAACAAATAAACTATTTTGATATCTTTATACAATGGAATGCCACTTAGCAATGCCACAACTTGGATAAACCTCCAATATAATATCTTGAGTAAAAAATATCTGCCACAAAATAGTACATGCGGTATAAATCCGTTATATGAAGTGCTATATGGTGATTAAAAATAAGAACAGTAATTGTTGTGGATGCTATTGACTAGAAAGAGGCATGAGAAAATTTTAGGTTGTAATATTCTGGGTCTTGATTGGAGTGGTGATTGCAGGTGTATGAACTTGTCAAACATTATCAGATGGTACACATAAATTATCTGCATTTTATAGTGTATGAGTTTGACTTCGATGACAAGGTTAGGCACAAAACAAGAGATGATGATCTTTTGCCATGTTTGTTTAAATGACTCTTTTAATCTTAGAAATACAGTTACTATTTTAAAGTATATTTGTATTAAAAGCCAGTATCAAATATGTTCCTCATAATGTGATGTGCTCATTTATTATGTAGATGCAATTATTTTTAATTTTAGAAAGATTGCATGAATTGCATATTTAAATATGTGATCTATTTCTTTTTGTTGGGTTTCTTCTTCAGAGACTTTGAACATGACTATGGTGTTATTTTTTCTAACTTAAAAAATTATATTTTTTTAAAATTCTTTTGAACACATGACTCCTTCAACCAGACATACACAATTATTCCACCGAGATAGCTTTAGATAAAATTATAATAACTTTAACATTACCAGATCTAATGGATATTTGGTTTTTATCTAAATTGATCTGCATTTTTACCTCATTTTGGAATTAGTATCTTCCTCTTAGCTTCCTGAATAATGCACACTTTTAGCTGTTCTCTGACCTTTCTGGCTTGTTTGTATCTGGATCTTTTCAGGCTGATCATTCTCTAGCCAATGATGAAATACAGGGCAAACTGAAGACTTTTCCTTAGTCCTATGCTTTCCTTATTCCATACCCTCTTCCTAGACTACCACATCTATACACAACTTTATTTACCACTTATATTCAGACAACTCCAAAATTCATACCTCTAATCCAGACCTCCCCCTCTAAATTGTGGACCTCAATTGCATTGTTGTACTCTCCATTTGGGAAAAATGAATGATAACGTAGAATTCATATTTCCAAAACCAAACCAGAGATGGACTTTCTTCCCTAATACTTATTACTGCAATGAATGACTCCATCTTCCATCAAATTAAACAAGCCGAAACCTAGAAAACATCCTTGATTTTACATAATCCACCCGCCATAACAAATCTACTAAAAGGATTTTTTAGTTTTACCTATACATTTCTCAAGTTTATTTTTTCCTCTTTAAAACCATAGCAACTACATAACCATAGTAATTATTCTAGTGTACACTCATTGTCTCTAGTCTGAGCTACAACTGCACTGTACATATCCATTCTTGTTTATCTAGTCTATTTGTATAGAAGTCATAGTCATGTTGATACACACACACACACACACACACACACACACACACACACACATATATATATATATATTAGAGTCTCACTCTGTCACCCAGTCTGTAGTGCAGTGGCACAATCATAGCTCACTGAAGTTCATTGAACTCCTGAGCTCAAGCAATTCTTCCACCTCAGCGTCCTGAGTAGCTGGGGCTACAGGCACATACTACCACACCCAGCCAATTTTTTTTAATGTTTGATAGAGATGGAGTCTTGCTACATTGTCCAGGCTTGTCTTGAATTCCTGGCCTCAAGTGATCCTCTTGCCTTGGCCTCTCAAAGTGCCAGGACTACAGGCATGAATCACCACTGCAACAAGCTCATACTTTTGATCATATCGCACCTCTACTCAAAAATATTCAGTGAATTTCCACTGACCTTGAAGTAAAGTTTGAAATCCTGCAGGACACTGCACACCTGCTTTTCAGTCTATGTATCTAACTTTATCTTGCAATTGGATACCTTCATTCTCTGCATTCAAGTGACATTGTTTTTAGTTCCTTACATGATTCACCCTACATTTTGCCACAGAGATTTTGAAAGTGGTGTGCTTTTTTTGCAGGAAATTCTTCCACTTTTTTTCATTTAGTTCACTTCATGCTCATTTTTATTTCTCATCACGAATCATTGCTTTGTAGAGGAGAATTTTCAACTCTACTAATCTGGTCAGAATCTACTGATATGTTATTTTATTGCACCGTGAAAGTCTGCTGCTAAAATTATAGTTGTAATTTTATGATTTTTTTTACTGTGATCATTATATTAATGCATGGTTTAACCACCAGAGTTTATGTCATTTCTGTGGAGAGTCTACTTCTTAATCCACTCACGATGCTACAACAAAAAATATTACAAACTTGGTGACTTATAAATAACAAACATTTATTTTTCATAGTTCTTGAGGCTAAGAATGCCAAGATCAAGGGTCTGGAAGATTTGATGTCTGGTGAGAGACCATTCCTCAAAGAGGGCACTTTCTCACTGCATCCTCACATGGTGGAAGTGATAGGGCAGACCATTAAAGCCCCTTTTATAAGGACACTGATACCATCTATGAAAGCTTTCCCTTCATGATCTCACCACCCCACCCCCAAGAGCCCCAACTCCTAATACCATTGCCTTGGGTGTTAGGATTTTAACATATTAATTTTGGTGGAACACAGTTATTCAGACCATGGAGACTATTTGTTGTTGTTTGTTATTTGCTCCTCAGTGTCTAGCAGTGTTTGACAAATGTATGTTGAAGGAGGGGCGCAAGATGGTCTGACCTAAATAGACAGTTCTCAAAATAAGACATACAAATGGCACACAGGCATACGAAAAGGTGCTCAACATCATTGATCGCCAAAGAAAATGCAAGTCAAAACTACAATGAGATATCTCACCCCAGTTAAAATGGCTTTTATCCAAAAGAAACACAATAATAACAAATGCTGGCAAGGATGTAGAGAAATGGGAACCTTTGTAGGTTGTTGCTGGAAATGTAAATTACTACAACTACGATAAAGAACAGTTTGGAGGTTCCTCAAAAGACTAAAAATAGGGCTACCATATGACCAGGAAATTCCATTTCTAGGTATAAACTCAAAAGAAGAAAGCAATATATCAAAGAGATATCTTCGCTTCCATGTTTATTGCAGCACCCTTTCACCATAACCAAGATTTGGAGGCAATGCAAGTATCTGCCAAACAATGAATGGATAAAGAAAACGTGGTACATATAGGCAATGGAGTACTATTCAGCCATACAAATGAGATTCTGTCATTTGCATATATGGATATAACTGAAGGTCATTATATTAAGTGAAATAAGCCAGGCAGAGAAAGACCAACTTCTCATGTTCTAACTTATTGGTGGGAGATAAAAATTAAAGTAATTGAACTCATGGAGATAGCGAATAGAAGAATGGTTACCAGAGGCTGGGGTGGATAGTGGTGGGGGTGGGTAGAAAGTGGGCAACACTAAGGGGTACAAAAAATACTTAGAAAGAATGAATAATGCCTACTATTTGCTAGCACAAAAGGATGACTGTAGTAAAAAATAATTTCATTGTACATTTTAAAATAACTAAAAGAGTATAATTGGATTGCTTGTAACACAAAGGATAAATGCTTGAGGTCACAGATTTACCCTGATGTGATTATTATGCATAGTATGCCTGTATCAAAATATCTCATGTAACCTATAAATATATCTACCTACTATGTAACCACAAATTAAAATAAATAAAAAAGTATATGCTGAATAAATAAATAAACAATAGGAGATGATCTAGAAAATGATAAATTGGGACCAAATTGTGAAGGATGTTCACTATAAGTCAACAGAACTGATAAATAATTAGGTGGGCAATAGAAAATTACTGTCGGTTTCTGAGCAAGGGAAAAGGGTGATGTGAACAATGCATCTGAAAATAAGGTATTAATATTTGCACAGTTGGTGAAGAATTAATATTAGTTAGACATTAATTTTTATAGTTGAGATAAAGATAGGAGGTATACAGAAAACAGAAGGGCAGTGAGACTAGATAGAGTTTTCATTGTAGCATTATACATGTCATAAGACAACAGAAGGAAGAATCAGTATACTTGAAGACAGGTCGAAAGTTACCCATAGTGAAGCCAGAAAGAAAAAGAATACAAAAAATAAAAAGAACAATATATGAGAATTGTGGTAATATGAAATGATCTAACATTCATTTAATTTGTTTAACTTTTAAGATCATGGGTACATGAGCAGATTTGCTATAAAGGTAAACTTGTATCACATGGGTTTGCTGTACAGATTATTTTGTCACCCAGGTATTGAGCCAAGTACTCATTAGTTGTTTTCCTAATACTCTCCCTCCTGCCACCCTTCACCCTCAGATAGGTCCCAGTGTCTGTTGTTCCCTTCTATGTGTTCATGTGTTCTCATCATTTAGCTCCCACTTTTAACTGAAATATGCGGTATTAGATTTTCTGTTCCTACGTCAGTTTGCTAAGGCTAATGCAAAGAATGTGAGCTCATTGTTTTTTATGGCTGCATAGTATTCCATGGTATATATTTACCACATTTTCTTTATTCAGTCTACCACTGATGGACCTTTAGGTTTATTCCATGTCTTTGCTATTGTAAATAGTGCTGCAAGGAACATATGCATGCATGTGTCTTTATGGTAAAACGATTTATATTCCATTGGGGGCATACCCAGTAATGGGATGGCTGAGTAGAAAGGTAGTTTTGTTTTTAGCTTTTTGAGAAATCACAACACTGCATTCCATAATGGTTGAACTAATTTACACTCCCACCAACAGTATATAAACATACATTTTTTTCTACAACCTGTTATAGTCAGAATTTTTTGGTTTTTTGACTTTTCAATAACAGTCATTCTGACTGATGTGAGATGGTATCTCACTGTGGCTTTTATATGTATTCTGTAATAATCAGTAATGTTGAGCTTCTTTCCACATGCTTGTTGGCCACATATATGTCTTCTTTTGAAAAGTGTCCTACATGTCATTTGCCCACTTTTTAATGGAGTTGTTTTTTTCTTGTAAATTTGTTTAAGTTCCTTTTAGATGCTGGATATTAGATCTTTGTCAGATACATAGTTTGCAAAATATTTCTCCCATTCTGTAGGCTATTTATTTGGTTGATAATTTCTTTTGTTGTGCAGAAACTCTTTAGTTTAACAAGATTCCATTTGTCAATTTTTGCTTTTGTTGCAATTGCTTTTGGCATTTTCATCATGAAGTCTTTGCCGGTTTCTATGTTCAGAATGGTCTTGCCTATGTTGTCTTCCAGGATTTTCATAGTTTTGGTTTTTACATTTAAGTATGTAATCCATCTTGAGTTGATTTTCGTATATGGTATAAGGAGGGTGCTGAGTTTCAACCTTCTGCATACGGCTAGCCAGTTATCTCAGCACCATTTCCTGAATAGGGAGTCCTTTCCTCATTGCTTGTTTCTGTCAGCTTTGTCAAAGTTCAGATGGTTGTAGGTGTGTGACCTTATTTCTGAACTCTCTCTTGTGTTCCATTGGTCTATGTGTCTGTTTTTGTAACAGTACAATGCTGTTTTGGTTACTGTAGTCCTGTAGTATAGTTTGAAGTAGGGCAGTGTGAGGCCTCCAGCTGTGTTCTTTTGCTTAGGATTGCCTTATTGAGACTCTTTTTTGTTTCTATATGGATTTTAATATATTTTTTTCTAGTTCTGTAAAGAGCTTCATTGGTAGTTTGATATTTTCTAAAGAAAGAAAGAAGAAAGCAAGACCCATAGAACCAAACATAAAAGCATTATAAGTGACAGAACAAAGTGACCAAAGTTAATTTATACAGATTAAATTTATACATTAAAATTTAGCGGTTTGAGGTGTGTGTGTTTGTGTGGTGTGTGTGTGTGTGTGTGTGTTTAATCAAGTTATGTCCTACATCATGGCAACACAAGAAATAGAGGGATGGAAATATTTTCCATGGGTATATTATTCAAAAAAAGCTAGCCTACACTACAGTGTTAATTTTAGACACAACATACTCTAACAGTGAATACAATGATAGAAATAAAGTGGATGTTAATATTGAAAACTGTAATAATACATCAGGAAGAAGTAATAAGCATGAATTTGAATATTCATAAAGGATATACTGGAAGAAGCAATATAAAACAGTGATTTAAAAATGAATATTGACAAATATACCATTATACTTGGAGATTTTAATAAACCTCTATCAAAAACTGATACATCAAGCAGAATGTTAAGCACTAACAAAATATTTGCAAAATTTATGGACGGGCACGGCGGCTCATGCCTGTAATCCCAGCACTTTGGGAGGCCGAGGTGGGTGGATCATTTGAGGTCAATAGTTCAAGACCAGTCTGGCCAACATGGTGAAATCCCATCTCTACTGAAAACAAAAATTAGCTGGGTGTGGTTGTGCTTACCTGTAATCCCAGCTACATGGGCGACGGAGGCAGAAGAATCTCTTAAACCCAGGAAGCGCAGGTTGAAGTGAACTAAGATGGTGCCACTGCATACCAGACTGGGCGACAGAGTGTGACTCTGGTTAAAATATATATATATGCAAAAAAAAAGACCACTTAGTTGTTTACAAAAGAAATCTCAAAAATTGTTAGAATCAATATGATAGTCACCACCTTTTCTGACTACAATAAAATTTCACTTGAAATCAATTAATCAGAAGATCAATAAACCATATTCTAAAAATTATAAAATATTTAGACCTAGATAACACAAAATTTACTATATGGTAAAAGTTGTAGGATGAAGCTAAGGTGATATAAGAAAACTGGAGCTTTAGTTGGTTATGTCCCACTCCCCAAAAAGATCCTAAAACTAAATAAGCTAAATATTAAACTTCAAAATCCAGAAAAGCAGTGAAATAAAGCAGACTTATGAAATGATGATAAAACAAAGTAATAAAGGTAATGCCAGAAATTAAATAAAATAGGGAAAAAAGATACTCCATTAACTTAAGTGTTGATTCCCAGAATAATCAGGCTCAAAATAAATGAGCCTCAGGCAAAACTAATTTTATAAAATAGAAGGTATAAATATCGCTATCGAAAACAGAAACGTAACTACAAACATATAATAGAAGAAAACTGCATGTAAATATTTGCTAGAAAGTGAAAATAAGAATTAATTGGACAATTTTGTAGAAGACATGAATTTGAAAATTGACAGGTAATAAATAGAAAACTGGTATAAATTAGTAACTATTAAAGATATTATACTAGTAATCCAACATCACTAATCTAACTCCCAACAACGAACACAAAGAGCTTAAATTGCTTTGAAGAAAAGGTTTGTCAAATTCTAAAGAGTAAATTTTCTTAGCATATAGTAGTGTTCCAAAAGAAAAAATATATTTGAAACATCAACCAATTTATTTAATGAAATGAAATTAACTTGAAATTAAGCTGGAAAACTATGTTAAAGTTATTAATCAATTTTACTTATATAGGTCAAAAATCCCAAATAAAATTTAACAAATAAAATAATAAATTGAAAAAGAATAATAAGAGTAACACTGAATTTTAACGAGTGAGTTTTATCTCAGAAATAAAAGAATATATAAACCTCATAAATGTGTTATTACAATTCATCCTAAAGAATAGAACATACCGGCTGGGCGCGGTGGCTCACGCCTGTAATTCCAGGACGTTGGTTGACTGAGGCGGGCAGATCACCTGAGGTCAGGAGTTTGAGTCAAGACTGGCCAACGTGGCGAAATTCCGTCTCTACTAAAAATACGAAAATTAACCGGGCATGGTGGCACGCACATCTAATCCCAGCTACTCGGGAGGCTGAGGCAGGAGAATCGCTTGAACCTGGGAGGCAGAGGTTGCAGTGAGCTGAGATCATGCCACTGCACTCCAGCCTGGGCGACAGGGCAAGACTCCCTCTCAAAAAACAGCAACAACAAAAAGAACATACCATTTTGCTAACATTTAAAAAGAATAACTAATTAATGGGGTGGGGGATAACTCTTAGAAGCCCAGGAATAAATGATTAATTTAACAACAAAATCAGATGATACCATATTTAATAGTAAACTTATACATTGGAACAAGAGAAAGACTCCAGATATTAATTATAATGTTTAATATATTTCTGGAATTTTCAGCCAGTGTATTGAGACAAGAAAAATCAATACAAGTTATAAAGATTAGAAATGATGCCTTTGTTGTTATTTTTACGAACAAAATTAAAATAAAGTAATTTTCTATATATCAAATCCAACAGAATCTACTGGCATATTTTATGACAGTTCCACTCTCGTTTTCAGAAAGAAAATCAATGCAGAAATATTAGAGCATTCCTGTTTACCCATATTAACTACATGAAAATATAGTGGAAAACATGATATTTAAATAAGAGCGAAAGTTTTATAGTACTTCAGTATAAATGTAATGAAAGATGTATAAAACTTTAAAAAATATGTAATATTTCTGAAGGATGCAAAGGAAGATTTGAATAAATAGAAAGGTTTATCATATTTATGATGGAAGGCATAATATCAAAGACATGTCAAATTTTACAAAATTAATCTATAAATTTCTTGCAGTTCCAATAGAAATCCACTGAAGAATTTTTATACTTGAAAAATTGATTCTAAAAATCATATATAAAAGCAAAGTGTCAAAATAACAATAAAAAATGCAATACCAATACAAGGAAGATAATTTTCGCCACTTGATATGAAGATTTTTATAAAGTTATAATAATTAAGACAATTTTATATTTGCACAGATGTAGAAAAATGATAAATGGGACAAAATCAAGAATCAAGAAGCAGAGCAAAATATGTATGGGACTTTGGCAGGCCACTGAAAATCTTTAGGAAAAATATAGCTGAGCGATTTGTTTACACATGAAAATATTAAATTATACTTTTCAAAACAGAAGCGAAAACAACTCTAGACAAGTTAAAGTATTAAATGAGAAAAAGAAACATTAAACACATTAAGAGAAATATAGCATATCTTTGTGCCATGAATGCATAGAATTACTTCAACACACACACAGAGAATTATTATAAGACTAATAATATGAGTAAAATTAGTTTTTGGAAAAGTAAAACAAATAATGGTAGTAGCTTTGACTATGTTTTCTAAAGAAATATTTAGATTCTGTCAAATAAATAACTTATTACTTAAAGTAAGTTTTTTAACTCCTAAATATTTGTAAGAAAAAGGCAAATGGCTCATTTGAAAAAAATAGCTGCAAACTGAACAGGCAAATAACAGAAACAGAAATGTAATGGTCAATAAACAGGGTGTTAATCCTACTACTAATTAAGAATATGCAAAATAAAATAACAATAAATATTGTCTTCAATCTATCAAATTGGCAAATATTTTATAATCTGATGATAGGGAGAGTTTATGAAGACGTAAAAAAAGTTAATCTTTTGTATTTTTAAGCCAACAAAAGATATTTTAGCCCACCAAACATAAACTGTGTATATTAAGCAACAACATAAAGTGTGGTTCACTTATTTTTACTCCTATAAATGCTGTGATCAATTATGCACCACCATAGATCTTCATTGTGTCCCTTTATCTTTCTTGTCTCTACCAGATAAAACCCCTCCTCTTCATGATTCATCTCCCACTATTATATCCAGTCTAAGACAGCCTCCAAAAGCCTATAGAGGATAATGGTGGTGTTTTCTCCAGGGTCTTTCTTTATTATTATTATTATTATACTTTATACCTTAAGTTCTGGGGTACATGTGCAGAACGTGCAGGTTTATTACATAGGCATACACGTGCCACGATGGTTTGCTACATCCATCAACCCATCATCTACATTAGGCATTAGGTATTTCTCCTAATTCTGTCCCTCCCCTAGCCTCACGCCCTACAACAGGCCTCAGTGTGTGATGTTCCTCTCCCTGTGTCCATGTGTTCTCACTGTGCAGCTCCCACTTATGAGTGAGAACATGCAGTGTTCAGTGTTCTGTTCCTGTGTTAGTTTGCTAGGAATGATGGTTTCCAGCTTCATCAACATCCCTGCAAAGGACATGAACTCATCCTTTCTTATGGCTGCATAGTATTCCATGCTGTATATGTGCCACATTTTTTTTATCCAGTCTGTCATTGATGGACATTTGGGTTGGTTCCAACTCTTTGCTATTGTGAACAGTGCTGCAATAAATATATGTGTGTAGGTGTCTTTATAGTAGAATGATTTATAATCCTTTGGATATATATACCCAGTAATGAGATTGCTGGGTCAAATGGCATTTCTGGTTCTAGATCCTTGAGGAATTGCCATACTGTCTTCCACAATGAGCTTAAACTAATTTACACTCCCACCAACAGTGTAAACGCATTCCTGTTTCTCCACATCCTCTCCAGCATCTGTTGTTTCCTGACTTTTTAAATGGTTGCCATCACGGGTCATTAGAGAAATGCAAATCAAAACCACAATGAGATGCCATCTCTTGCCAGTTAGAATGGCGATCCAAGGCCTTTCTTAAAACCTTTGGAGAGGAAATGTTCTCTGGGACATCTTAGGGAAATGTAAATGTGATTTAGGATAGATGAAAATAAAATGTTTCCCTCCAAAATTGATATCTCTCAAAGCTTTCAGGCTTTTCCTTCTAAAACAAGGGTAGGAAACCATTTTCTGTAAATGGTCAGATAGTAAGTATTTTAGGCTTTGCTGGCCACATACAGCCTCTTTCCCATCTAGTCTGCTTTTGTTTGTTAGTATCCTGTAAATACAGAACAACCATTCTCTTTTATGGCTGTAAAATACACACACAAACAAAACCAGGCTGTGGGCTAAAGATGGACTCAGTGGCCATAGTTTGCTGACCCTGCTCTATGGCAGAAGAAGGAAGTTCTAGCAACTCAGCTTCAATTTGTATATTTCTAGGAATTTGCCCATATCATCTAGGTTATCTAATTTGTTCGTAGTATTTTCTTAGCATCCTTTTTATTTCTTCAGTGTCTATAGTAGTGTTCCCAAATTCATTTATTTTAGTTATTTGTTTCTTCTCTATTTTTCTTCATCAGTCTAGCTAAAGGTTTCTAAATGTCATTGATTCAAAAAGACCAACTTTTGGTTTCATTAATCTATTGCTATTACTTTTCTATTCCCTATTGTGCTTATCTCCACTCTAAATTTATTGTTCTTTTCTTTCTACTAGCTTCGGGTTTAGTTAGCTCTTTTTCTATTTCTGTAAGGTACAAATTTAGCTTATTGAATTGAGATTTTTCTTCCTATTTTTAATGCTGGCATTTATTGATATAAAATGTTTTCTAAGCACTACCTTTGCTGCATTCCATAAGCTTTAATATGTTGTGCTTTTTTTCCTTTCATCTCTATTTCATAATTTTCTTTGTATTCTTTTTTTTTCGTTTTTGAGACAGAGTCTCGCTCTGCCCCCAGGCTGGAGTGCAGTGGCCGGATCTCAGCTCACTGCAAGCTCCACCTCCCGGGTTCACGCCATTCTCCTGCCTCAGCCTCCGGAGTAGCTGGGACTACAGGCGCCCGCCACTGAGCCCGGCTAATTTTTTGTATTTTTAGTAGAGACGGGGTTTCACCGTGTTAGCCAGGATGGTCTCGATCTCCTGACCTCGTGATCTTCCCGTCTTGGCCTCCCAAAGTGCTGGGATTACTTTGAGACTTTGTTTCTGTTGTTTAATTTCTACATATTAATTAATTTTTCAGTTTCAATTCTTCTATAAATTTTCAGCTTCATTTCACTGTGATTAGAGAGATATTCTGTATGATTTCAATCTTTAAAAAATGTATATGGCTTCATTTTAGATACATCATCTATATAATATCGAGATTTTTCTAGCAAACTTTAGTAAACCATAGTCTATGGAATCAGAAACAGAAGAACAAAAATACGGTAATAGAATTGTTCTCTTATTAGAGATTAGCTAAAATGATATCCAGGGAGAATTAGGAAGAATACAGAAATGAAAGGATACTAACAGACTGGGGTTATCAAAGGGAGTCAAGAGATCACAGGTCATAAATGCATAAGATTGAAAGAGAAGAAAAGCTGAGAAGTAAAGAAATTGGGGTAAAGAAGGGGTAGAATATGAGATGACATACGAGTGCTAGGATGATTTCAAGTGAGACTAAGTTCCTTCCAGCTCTGAAAAGAGTACTATAGTTAGATCGCTTTGGATTTTAAACCTCTGGATTTGAGGACACTTAAATTCTACAGAGGTCTTCCATTTTCAGTCAAGATGGGATGATTGAAACCAGATTTATCCTATGACCTAAATTTTTAAAAAACTGGACAGAATATATGAAATGACAGTTTTCAGATGTTAGACAGTAGAGAGTGCCAAACAACAATTTCTAAGAGAAAGAACAACATTGAGAAGAGCTCTGTGATTGTCATTAGAAAGAGCATCTAGGTTGCAGCAAGGAGATGAAGAACCAAGGTGTAGTTGGCCATCATCCTGCACTGAGGAGACAGAACAAAGAGGCTGAGAGTCCAAAGTAGCTAGAGTTGTGAAGCAGTTTACCACAGAGGAGGTTACTGAATACACAGAGAGAAAAACTCTAGAAATCTGCAGGTGCTCCAACTCGAGTCTTCAGTTGACTCAACACATGTATATGAGGACAGCACCTATGCTCAGGAGAACTACTCCAAAAGAAGAGAGGAAAAAATGTATAGATTCACAGGGATGTGAACAGTCTGTGTTCTCACTAATCACAGTGGGAAACATCCTAATTCACAGGGTATAGGGTGGCATAGTCAGGAGATTCCCTCAGAAATCTGCCAAAAAACAGCTATACATTAAAGTTTACTGTGTTCTAACCATTTTAAACTAAAAAAGAAAAGAAAAAAAAAGCCTCAAAAGGATCAGTTTCCAAAGTTGGAGGACAGGCAATATCTGATTTTGATTTTGAGATCTTTTAAAACTCTACAGTAATCAAGACAGTGTAGTACTGGCATAAAACTAGATAAATAAGTCAATACAACAGAATAGACAGTCCAGAAATAGACTCACACATATATATATGCAATTGATTTTTGACAAAAATGCCAACGCAGTTCAATGGAAAAAGATCATCTTTTCAAGAAATGATGTGGGAACAATTGAAGAGTTACAAAAAACAAAAACATTGACCCTGGCCTTCTACCATATACAAAATATTAACTTGGAATGGTCATAGACAGGATGTAAGAGCTGAAACTATAAAACTTCTAGAAGGAAACATAGGAGCAAATCTTATTGACCTTAGATTTGACAAAGATTTCCTAAATACACCAAAATACTTACTATAAAAGAAAAAAATTGATAAATAAGACTTCATCAAAATGAAACACTTTTGCCACTCGAAAGACAATGTTAAGATATTGCTATGAAAAAGAATAAACAAGCCAAAGATAAAAATATTTGTAAAACATCACATATATCCAACGTAAGCTATGCAGCTAGAATATTAAAGAACACATATTTCAGTTAAAAGACAACACAATGAAAAAATGAGCAAAATTACTGAGCAGTAACTTCACCAAAAAACTGTGTAAATGTGAGTGAGCACATGAAAATATGTTCAATACCATTGTCATCAGGGAAGTATAAATTTAAACCACTATTGGATGTCACTATGCATACACCAACATAACTGAAGTTAAATGTATGAACATACAAAGTGTTGCAACTGGAACTCTCATGAACGGCTGGTAGAACTGTAAAATGCCACAAACATTTTGAAAACAGTTAAGCAATTTCTTAAAATATTAAACATACCCAATCCTATAACCCAGGCTATGTATTTACCCCAAAAAATGAAAGCATATGTCTACACAAACACTTATATGCGAATGTTCATAGTAGTTTCATTCGTAGTGAACAAAAATTAGAAACAACCAAACGTCCATCAGCAGATAAATGGAAAAAAAATTGTCACCTATCCATACAATGAAATAATACTAAGCAATAGAATGAAGTAAATTATTGTTACTTACCATGATATAGATAAATCTCAAAGTTATTATGTTGAGTGAAAAGAAGCAGGCCAAAAAAGGAGAGAGAAAAAGAGAATGCATACTGCCTGATTTAATTTTGTAAGATTCTAGAAAATGCAAATTGATCTATAGTTACAGATTGGTGGTTGTCTTGCGTGATGGGAGCAAGGAAGGGGAGAATAGTATTCCAAAGAGACACAAGGAGACTTTTGGGCTTGATGAATGCAATATATTCATTATCGTGATTGTGACAGTTTCACAAATATATACGTGTCAACATTCATCAAATAATACACTTTATACAGGTGCATTTTAATGTGCATCAATTGTACTTCAATAAAGCTATAATAAAAAACAAACTGTATTTTGATGATAATCACTAATTTAAGTGCTATAGTTGTGCAGAGTATGACAAGAACTGGACTGGGGAAGAAAAATATATGTTTGTGTCCTATGAAGGCTAAAGTCATCCAGTAAAGTGGGATTACATCTGAGAGATTATTAGAAGACATAGAAAATAAAAATAAAAGGCCAGGCATGGTGGCTCAAGCCTGTAATCCCAACACTTTGGGAGGCCAAGGCGGGCAGATCACAAGATCAGGAAATCAAAGCCATCCTGGCTAACACGGTGAAATCCCATCTCTACTAAAAATACAAAACAAAAATTGGCTGGGCATGGTGGTGGGTACCTGTAGTCCCAGTTACTCGGGAGGCTGAGGCAGGAGAATGGCATGAACCTGGAAGGCAGAGCTTGCAGTGAGCTGAGATTGTGCCACTGCACTCCAGCCTGGGTGACAGAGCGAGACTCCATCTCAAAAAAATAAAAAATGAAAGAAAAAGAAAGAAAGAAAGAAAGAAAGAAAGAAAGAGAGAGAAAGGGAAGGAGGGAGGGAGGGAGGGAAGGGAAGGAAGGAAGGAAGGAAGGAAGGAAGGAAGGAAGGAAGGAAGGAAGGAAGGAAGGAAGGGGATTATTTCATCAAAGGAACATATGGAAGAGAGTTTTTGAAATATATTGGCAAATTTGAAAGAAAGAAGGGGCAATAAAAGGCATACAGATTTCACTAGTTCATTACTTAGGAAATGGACAGAAATCTTTCATTTTCTTACCTGAAAATGGATTAATAGCTACACTATACCTTTTGTTAAAATTAGTTAACATGAATATTTAACAGCTCATTACATTATAATCATGAAAGGTAAATGTTGTCACCATCTAACATGAGTGCATCCTTTATATAAAAATATTTGCTATATTTGTTATTTTATACATTTATTCAGTTGTTTATACAGGTTAACTGTTATAAATACTTACTTTGTTTAGTGTCAGATTTACCAACCAAAATAATCTTAGTAGTAAACAATTTATTTTTGTAATCAACTATATTTTTGAAGGGTTCTTATCATTCAAAAAAAGTGAATTTAAAACAATGTCAGTAATTCCTGCCTGATTACTTAACCTTAACAGCAGATCCTTTCAATGAAGTGCTAAGAAACTAGTAACTCATTTTATCAGTTAGATAGTTATATCAAGAAACACATTGCTGTCAAAACTATTTTTGGAGCATATTCAAAGATTATCTTTGTTTCAACAATGGTGTCCCTCTGACTCCCCTAACATGTATATTCTTTATTATGAAGCAAAGATATCGTTTGTGTGGTTGCATAAATACTCAAGTCCCACAAGACAGCTTGCATTAAAATAAAATACAGCTACAAATAAGGTAGGAATTACACCTTAATAAAATAAAATAAAACCAAATACAAGCATATACAAAATAAGGCAGGAATTACACCTTAATAAAAAACATACTCAAACTACGAATAATAGAGAAAAGAGCAACTTTAAGACAATGAAGAGAATATAATTAATGAATCATTTAGCAAACATGTTTTAGGCACTTTACTTGACAATTGGGATAAATCAGCAGGAAAGAAAAGGGGCAGATTCCTACTCTGAGGGAGTTATATTTTAACAGGCTGTGGCTGATCAAAAAAAAAAATAACTATATTAATAAGCAAAGTATAAAATATGCTAGAAGTTTATAAGTTCTGTAGAAAAAAAATGGAGCAGGAAAAGGGGAACCACGAGGACAAGGAAGGATATGGAGACTGACATTTTGAATAGGATGGGTAAGGTAAGCACTTTGAGAAAGTGACATTTGAGTAAAATCTTGAATGGAGTGAGGGATTTAGCCATACAGATCTTCAGACAGAGTGCAAAGACTCTAAAGCACCTGCAGTATTCACTCAGAGAATGGAGGCAGGATGGCTGAAGAAGAGAGCCATGAAGAGAATAGTATGTGGAAAGGTCAGAGAGGTTATGGGCAAGATAAGGTAGACTTTTGTGTGCCATTGAGTTTTTACACTGAGTGAAATAGAAGCTGTTGATGGTTTTGAAAAAGGCACAATGTGATCTAATTTCCATTTCAAGAGAATAATTCTGGCTGCACTATTGAGAATAGAGTGTAGAGGGACAGAGATAGAAGTAGCAAGACAGGGGACCATTGTCTAATCGTAATACAAGTGAGATTTTATGAGGTTGAGACTTCAGTGAATGTCATGAGGAGCTGGATTCTGAATGTAATGAGGAGGGTTGTATGGGAGTTGCGTGTAGAGTTGAGTATTTTATAATAGAGAGGTTGTGGGGTGTGACGGAAAGATGGTAGTTAAGGATAAAGCCACAGGTTTTTGCCGTAGTGTCTGTAGAAGGATGGAGTTGCTATTAATTGAGATATGGGAGATTGGATGGAGCAGGTTTTGGCAGACATACATTAGGAAGTCCAGCATGTGAAAATTTCCACTCTATAAAGTGGGTACTATATGGCTTGCACAGTTCCAATTGATAGGTGCATGAGCATGAACAAAGCGTAGTTCCAGTCCCCCAGGGAATTAACATTTAGGTGGGCCAATTAATAAACCAGACTGGGGACGCTCCAGCCCTAAAGGAATTGTCTAGGAAAGGTTTATGCCTAACATCCAGAACATCATCAAATCTTGGAATACTAAAATGTAGAGAGTAAACTATAGAGTTAAATCTCAAACTAACTAGACCTCTTGACCCAATCAGTAGCATACTGATGAAGCTAATACAATCATTGCTAATATTAAATAACAAGATAGTATAATATGAAACTATGTACTAAATATTCCCAAGGGTTTTATATCTTTATTTTATATATTTAAGTATTAGTGCAAGCTAAAACAATCATTTCCCAAAATGTTTAAATAAATGCACCATGCAAAAGAAACATAATAATAAGTGAAATTAATACTTTGAGAAAATATTATATTCTTTTGATGTTGATTAAGCTCAGCAACCACGTCCATATTTTCTGAGGATGTTAGATTGAATGAAATGTTGGTTTGACAACAATTATTGTCTTCTAAAACAAAATATTTTCTTTTGATTATGGAAGAAATTGAATGTTATAATAAACATTTCAGAATATAAAGAAAAACACAAAGAATAGCAAAATAGTGAAAAAAATTAATCCCCTTTTTCAGGGTTAAACACTGTTAACTGCTAACATTTTGGTATTCACCCTAAGACAACATTTAGAAAAATGCATATTTTAAAATAAATGTAAACATACACATTTACATTAACATTTACCAATTTCCCTCAGAAAGGATTTGGGAGAAAAGAAAGATTTATCTGTTTACAAGTTATAATAACAAGTGTTAGTTAAGGCAAAAATAAACATTCTAAAATAGAAGAATGCTATGATCAAAAACACATTTTAGGGGAAAGCATATCTTCAAAATCAAAAGTTGATAATTCAGTGAAAATAAGATTCACTATAGTAATATTTTTTTCTACAAACTTTTGGGCACGCCTACATCAAGTGAAATTAAATTCAGTGTTTTATATAGGTCTTATCAGCATTGACTTTTTACATTGCAAGATCTTAAGATGTATGCTTTGCATTGATAACAGCCATTTTCATCTAATTAAATTGTCATGATTTTATATGTGTATATATGCATGTGTGTGTTTATATACTATGTATATATTCACATATTCACAGGTTGACTACTTTATTCAGTCACTGGTTAATAGTAAGCAAAGGGTGACATAAGAAAATGCTTATTACAGTGAACGTTATATAAAGCTTAACATGAGCTAGCACTATTCTAAGTGCTTCCTTACTTATCAACTACCATCAACCTCACAACACCTCATTTGAGCTAAGTACTATTAAGGTCAGAGCTAAGTAAAAAAGTACTAAGTATTATTGTTCCACCACTTTACTGATGAGAGGAAACAAGTAACAGAGAGGTAGAATACCCTATTTTTGCTTACTCTAGGTAACGCTGATGTGAAGTGGCACTGGGTTACACACCCTGGCTATTGGGCTCAAAATTTATGCCCTTAACAGCTGTACTCTGCAGCTTTGTGAGCAATCATCCAGTCAGTTTCTCCTTTTCTAGATATATAGCTATTTTTAAAATTATTTTGGATAAATACATGTAATTGTGAATAATCACTATTACTTTTAATTTAAAAATTTAGTTGTTTAGCCTGAATGTTCTCTGAGAACTTTTTCTCAGGCAATTTATATTTACCAATTGCATTTTACAATTACTCAGCCAATTTACATTTCTAATTTTTTTCCTAAGATCACAGAAACTTTTCTTAGACTCAGCACCTCCTGTTATTTTCCAGTATTTATATATATATGATTTTTCCCCTCAGGCTTGAAAAAATAGTTTATTTGTAATTCAACTTTTGTGGTAGCAATTAACAAGTTCCTACACTAGTTGGCCTGGTTCTATTGTTTCTTAGTGGAGTACTATGTGCCTACACTGTACTTGATATTTAAATAAATCAATGACATGGATCTTTCCCTGGAAGAATTTATAGTCTAACTGAAAAGTAGACACTATACCCTTCACAAACGAAACTGCCATATCAGCGTTTCTTGGCTTTTTATCACCATGAAAAACATAGCAGTTTCACCTGGCCATACACTCCAATGAATAAACACTGTGGGTGATGTACAACTCCTGTTTATTCACTAAAAAACATGATATTCTTTTTTTTTCAATTTGAGAGCAGGTACTGTTTATTAACTGACCAGCTTAGAAAAATAATCATGGTAGACACCTTACTTAGTTCACTCTTCTAAAAAACCTGTTGATCTGGTCCTCTCTGTTGCGAGTATCTCCACCTTCCACAAAATGGGTGGTCTTTTTCTTCATTCCGCCTCATGGAGAAGATAATTCAAAGGGCCACAGGAAGTTATTTGCTTCTTTGAAGTGTTTTCCAACAGTATAGATCTCATGAATCAGATCCTCCATGCATATAATGCCATATTTACCAAGAGATGGAGCAATCCAAGCATTGTCTGTCAAAGCAATTCTCTTCTTACTGATTTTGCCATAACCACGCTTATAGATTAGTTCATTTACTGACTTCAGAGTTGGGTACCCCCTTGCAGTATATGGTTCTACGATCCTCAGCATGTTAACTGAAGCTTTGTTGAGCTTCACAAAAGTTCCACTGAAGATTTGACGAAGGCGAAGAAGCTGCAACACCTTTCAGACATTTTGGCCACACGGTTGATACCCCTGATCCTCACGACAAACACTGATCTGGGTTCTGCAGGTATATAGAGGTTGCCAGCTTTTCTTGCCATCCTCACCATTGGAATTTCGGTTCTGTACATCTGCCTATATTCCTCGTGATAGTGCTTCGCTTTTTCACAGGTAAGCTTCCTCCTTGCTTTTCGAAGCATATTTTGGACAAACTTCTTTCTCAGGCGCTTGATCTTCGGCTCTGTGAAATTCCTTCGCTTTTTCTTAAGGGTTTCTGGCATAGCAGGAACATTCTTTTTCTTCTCTTCAATGCCTAACACCTTCTACGGTTCCAGCCAGAAGAGAGTTTCTTTGTTTTTTGTTTTTTGACATGGAGTCTCGCTCAGCCGCCCCCAGGCTGGAGTGCAGTGGCGCCATCTTGGCTCACTGCAACCACCATCTCCCGGATTCAAGCAATTCTCCCAGCTCAACCTCCCGAGTAGCTGGGATTACAGGCGTAGCTGGGATTACAGGTCCCGGTCATGTCTGGCTAATTTGTGTATTTTAGTAGAGCTGGGGTTTCACCATGTTGGCCAGGCTGGTCTTGAACTCCTGACCTCAGGTGATCCACCCGCCTCGGCCTCCCAGAGTGCTGGGATTACAGGCCTAAGCCACCGGGCCCGACTTTTTTAAAAAATAATAAAGTTATCATGTGAGCAAATGGGACCATTGTCAGTACAGAAATAGATTCAGATCTTTCATAGTTTTTTTCTTCTTAAAGTGTATCATGTTAAGGCTTCTTGATTTTTGTCATTAGTAACAAATTATTTACAACTATTGACATTTTAATTTAAAATAGCTTTTTGTATCTTATAGTTTTTGAGGGCTTGTGTAGTTGTGGAAGGGTTTACTGAGAAGATGAACCTTGAAGGATGTGTATTATTATTATTGACTGAAAAAGTATCTTTAAGTTACTATGGCTTATCTTTTACTTAAATAAATTAATCTTCTTGAAATCTGTTGTTTTCTTGAGCAACAACAAAACAATACAAACTGCATTCAAGTTCACTGAGAGGATCCGTTGGACTGGTTGTGTAGCTCCATAACCAAAATTGTATTGTATTAAATTTGTGTTTTACGGTTCAATTGGAATGCCTAGAATCAAATTTAGTTCTTCTAATGAAGTCTCATATCTAATTGGACAATACATTAGTCTTTATTTTTGCTACAAAATAATGGAAAAATGTATGTCCCCTGTTCCACTTCCCATATCTTATCTATCAGCATCTACAGAGGTGCTCACTCTCTATTGACAAGCAATTAGTGGCCACCCAAAAAAACAATTTTAGGATAGTTTTCATGAAGAAACACTTATTTTAAAAAGAGGTAAACAGTTAAAACATTTTATCAATTCTAACTATCCTGGCTCTTAACTAAGACATTCGTTTATATTACAAAACAAGCATTTGCAAATTACAAATTTCTGGAAAAAAAAATTATCTTTTCTAATGAAAGAAAATATTTTGAATGATGAAAATAGCAAGTAGAGAAGCATATCTACAGATTTCATATCTATACTGTGGTTTTCTTATATTTTGCAATGTACAGTCAAAGGCAAATTAGAAAACCAACTGGATATGGTCCAAAGATTCCTTTTTCTGCAATAACCTAAAATCTGATTCTGAAATCTTTCACTGATAATTACACTTGTGTTTAAGGCAGTGTTTCCCTGTTGTTTGGTGATATGGTTTGGCTGTGTCCCCACCCAAATCTCATTTTGAATTGTAGTTCCCATAATCCCCATGAGTTCTAGGAGAGACCCAGCGGAAGGTAATTGAATAGTGGAGGCAGCTCCCCTATGCTGCTGTTCTCATAATAGTGAGTCAGTTCTCAGAAGATCTGGTGGTTTTATAAGGAGATTTTCCCTCTTTTGCTTGGTACTTCTTCTTGCTGCCACCATGTAAGGAAGAACGTGTTTGTTTCCCCTTCCTCCATGATTGTAAGTTTTCTGAGGCCTTCCCAGCCATGCTGGACTGTGAGTCAATTAAACCTCTTTCCTTTATAAATTTCCCAGGCTCAGATATATCTTTATTAGCAATGTGAGAACGGACTAATACATTTGGTCCTCATGGCATATTTTTTAATCTAGAATTTTCCATGGACTTTAAAGAATGCTAACCAAGCTAACAATGTTTCATATAGTACATTCATCACAGTGGCTGAACAACACTGTACTCTGTACTGTCATATCTAGGGCACCATTCACTAGGTTGAACTTCAGCTCAAAGACCTTGTTTGAATTGTTACTAACTTGCCTGGTCCTTAGGAGGCAATCATCGAATCTTTCTTCCTGTAGGAGCTCAATGTTATATAACCCTCTTATCTCTTACTCTCAATTGATTATACGTTTCTTCTCAGCAACTCTTATGACCTGTTTGGCCCAATACCATAATATTCTTATAATTTCTGCAGCTGTAGTAAAAGTACATTCTAAACATTGATCAATTTGGCAGCATATTTATTAAATATTATAGCCTTTGAAAGGTGTAACATGGGGAATATGATGTTTCCTTAAACAGTTAGTTTTGTGGACAATTAGAGTTCACCCTATAAACATATGCAGTCTAAATGTATTTTGAATATCCCTCATAGGTCTATTTTTTAATGTCCAATTAAGTTTCCATTTTACCCAGTTTACGTTTTCCCCAGTGTTGAAATGTAAAGACCAGATGACAGATTATTTTGTGGCTAATACTACCAATATTTATAAATTTGTGATACAAAGAACTGAATCCTAATTTAATAGAAAATAAGCCCTTGATCTTGGTGCTATGCTAGGCAAGAATCCAGTATCAAAATTTATGTAGGCCTGTGTAAATGATTTGAGGATAATAAAACACAGTTTCAAATTTTCATGAGAGTCATAGGAAAACAACAAGAACAAAAGATTTTTATAATGTTTAATGGTCCTCCTTATATGATGATATCCAAAATCAATATTATCTTTTCATTATTAATGCAGAATATATATCTTTAAACTAATGAAATAATGCAATTATTGAGGAATGTTTTATTCCTCCAAGTCTCTGACCTTATGTTTTCATTGGCAATGAGTAACATAGTAGTTTCAAGTACCTCCACGATAATGAGAAAGTATACTACAGTTGTTGGTTAATGTACTTCAATTCATCTCAATAAATAGTTTTCAAGTATCTCTCACATACAGTCTAGGTATATTAGATTACACAGAATAAAATGCTGGATAAAATCAATCTTTCCCCTCTAGGACTTAACGCTATTCTAAAGACTGTAGGCCTAGGTAGTAGAACAAAGTTAGAATGTATCCGGTCTGTATTTATAGCTAAATTTCATATGCTTAATCTAAAATTGAACTTCTTCTTATACATCAATCATGATTATGTAAGATAATATAAATTTTGATTGTATCAATGATGATATACGAAAATACAAATCTTTCATGATTTCATGAAGGTAATAGTTAATCTCCTCAAGAGAAGCAGGGTTGTCTTCATGAAGGTAAAGGCATTTAGGGTAGACATTTGAAAAGGATTTCCCATTATGGAAAAATATAGGAATAACAAAAGAAATAGAAGTGAGAAAGTATGGCATCTTACCATATTAGTAGTTCTATTTTCCTGGAGATGATAGTACATAAACAGAGCAATGAAACAACAACAACAAAAAAAAAGCGAGAGAGTTTGAAGTTATGTGAAAGAAATATTGCTTTATTATTGAATTCAAACTTGGAAACAAAATTGGTATTTAATTCCATAGAATATAGATACCCAATTAGGTTTGAAAAGGGAAATGGTAGAATTAGAGTTGGGTTTAGAAACAAAATTCGTCTTGTAATAGTAACTATGCTTTTTTAGATCGAGGCAGTATGGTCATGGAGGAGAACTGCTAAGGGTTTATTTTAATGATCCAGAAGATAAATAATGAAGGCTTCAACTAGCCTTATGTCGGCAGGATTGAAAAGAAAGGAATAGATTTTTATAAATAAAATAGATGGAATCTACAGACATGTATCTAAATGTTGTAAGGCAAGATAGAATGAAGACTTAAAGAAAAACATGAGGCACTTAATAGTATGTAACTGAGAGAATTCTGCTACTATTACAGAACCTAGGAAGTCAGGTGCAGAAACAGATTGTAGGAACAAGATTGGCCCAGTTGATTTTAAGGGCTGACAAGTATCCAGGAAGAACTGCAATGTAAACTTTTAGAAATAGAGACGCTGATGCTATGGGGAGAGATAAGTGCAAGCAGTTGGATTCAGGAGTCATCTCCATAAGGGTCTCCTGTTGGGCATCTACCTACTTAACTGCCACACCTAGATTCAGTATTCGAAAAGAAACTCCCTCTGTCGGTGAATTTATTACAGAGCGCCCCACTTATTTTCTTAGTGAGGTTTTAGCTATGATTTAAAACAGAAATTCCAAAATCTCTGTTTGGTGAATGTTGCAGTATCTTTGTCGGCAGTCTTAAAATAGGGAAAATACTACCCTTTCCTCAAATTGTTAGAAGCTCAGGAGATTGCATGAATCTCAGGAACATGTTTTCAGTCCCTGTGCTTACCCCACTAGCACAAGTAGCATGATGCTGAGTAGGTTGTTTCAGCTCTTTTTAAATTTATAAAATTGAGTAGTAGAGTAATAATTTCTACCTTACCTACCTCATAAATGTGCATTATTATGAAATAAGACAAGATTAAAGCAATATTCAAATGTAAGGAGTGATTATTGAGTTCTTCCTTCACATCTTCCTTCATTCCCATGTGAAAAATTCAGTCAGCTGGATGGTAAGGACATTGTATGTCAGCTTCCAGGCTGTGAACAGGCTATCTCAGAGTTTGGCAAATCAGGAAAATAGAAATCAAGTCTAGATATAAGGTATGGTGATGTGTCTGTGGGAATGGGCTATGAGACTTAGTGTAATGTAACACTCACAATGCACCTCAGTTTACTCTTCCCTAAAACTGGCATGGTAAGAGAAGCTCTTAGATTAGATTGTTGTTAGTACTAAGTGTTTAGACATATTAGCAATAAATTATTATTGTAATAGGTACAGATTCTCAGTCTCAAGCTTGGATTTACAAAAATGTAACGTTTCCTTGCCTTTGGGTATTAATTAAAAAGAAATACAGACAGTATCTTGCTATTTTTCCCAGGCTGGTCTCCAACTCCTGGCCTCAAGTAATCCTCCCACGTTGGCCTCCCAAGTAGCTGTGATTACAGGCGTAAGCCCCTGCACCTGGCCCTAAAAATTAAAATTAACATAACTCTGAAGTCTCTATTTCAGCTATAGGCAAATGACTCATCAATTCAATTGTCATTTCTGGTTTTACTGAGTTCAGTTCAGGATTTTGACTCAGTTAATTAAGGTTTTCACTCCCCTTCCTTTTGCATACCCTCATCTTTAGTGCTTAATTATAGTACTGGTATCAGGTGAGAGGAGTCTGGCCCCCATGTCCATATCCTCTAACCTTACTGCTCTCCACGGTTGTCAACATGCTAATCCTGACATGCATCATCATGCTCTGGCAATTGCTGCTGACATCCATGATCTTTGTGGCCTGTGACCAAGAAGTTCACAGTGTGCTTTTGTTGCACACATCTCTATTAATCAGCTAAGTTATGCTGCACTAACAACACCCAACTCATACTTGTTTGTAACAACAAATATTTACTTCTTGTTCTTGCTGCATATTCATTGAAGGTCAAAAGCAGTTCTATTCAGCATCAACCTTTTTATAGCCTTTTAAAAATTAATTTCAATTTTATTTTAGATACAGGGGGTATGTACAGGTTTGATACATGGCTATATTGCATGAAACTGAGGTATGGGGTACAGATTCTGTCAGCCAGTGAGTGAGCATAGTACCCAATAGGTCGTTTTTCCACCCACAATTCTTTTCCTTCCTTCCCCATCTAGTAGTCTGCTGTATCTCTTGTTCCCATCTTTATCCTCATGTATACTCAATGTTTAGCTCTCACTTATAAGCAAGAACATGCAGTATTTATTTTTCTGTTCCTGCATTATTTCATTTACTATTATGGTGTCCAGTTGCATCCATGTTGCTACACAGGACAAGATTTAATTCCTTTTATGGCTGCCTAGTATTCTATGGTGTGTCTGTACTGTTTGCTTTATCCAGTCAACCACTGATGAACACCTAGGTTGATTCCATGTCTTTGCTGTTGTGAATAGTGCTGAAATGAACATACAAGTGAGTGCATGTGTCTTTTCGCTAGGATAATCTGTTTTCTTTTGGGTATATACTCAGCAATGTAATTGCTAGGGTGAATGGTAGTTCTATTTTAAGTTCTTGGAGAAATCTCCAAACTGCTTTCTATAGCAGTTGAACTAATTTATATTCCCACCAGCAGTGTATGTGTTCCCTTTTCTCCACAGCTCCTCCAGCATCTGTTGTTTTTGACTTTTTAATAGCCATTCTGACTGATGTGAGATGGCATCTTATTGTGGTTCTGATTTGCATTTCTCTAATGATTAGTGATGTTAAGCATTTTCTTATATGCTTGTTGGTGGCACGTATGTCTTCTTTTGAAAAATGTCTGTTCATATACTTTGCCCATTTTTAAATGGAGTTGTTTTGTTTTTGCTTGTTAATTTAAGTTCCTTATAAATTTTGGATATTACACCTTTGTCAGTTGCATAATTTGCAAATATCTTCTCTCATTATGTAGGATGTCTGTTTACTCTGTTGATGGTTCTCGGTGCAGAAGCTCTTTAGTTTAATTAGGTCCAATTTGTCAATTTTTGTCTTGTTGCAATTGTTTTTGGTGTCTTCATCATAAAATATTTGCCAGGTCCTATGTACAGAATGATATTGCCTAGGTTTTCTTCAAGGATTTTTATAGTTTTAGTTATACATTTAAGTGTTTAATCCTTCTTTGGTTGCTTTTTGTATGTGGTGTAAGGAAGGGGTCCAGTTTCAATCTTCTGCATATGGCCAAGCTGCTATCCAGGTACCTTTTATTGAATAGAAAGTCCTTTTCCTGTTGCTTGTTTCTGTCAACTTTGTTAAAGATCAAATGGTTGTAGGTGTGCAGCTTTATTTCTGAGCTCTCCACTCTGTTTCATTGGTCTATGTGTCTGTTTATGTATGAGTACCATGCTGTTTTGGTTAATGTAACCCTGTAGTGTAGTTTGAAATCAGTAGTATGATACCTCCGGCTTTGTACTTTTTGTTTAAAATTCCTTTGGCTATTCAGACTCTTTTTTTGGTTAAACATGAATTTTACAATAGTTTTTTTCTAAATCTGTGAAAAATGATGTTGGTAGTTTGAAAGAAATAACATTAAATCTGTAAATTGTTTTGGGCAGTATGGCCATTTTAATGATATTGATTCTTCCAGTTCATGAGAATGAAATGTTTTTCCACTTACTTGTGTAATATCTCATTTCTTTCAGCAGAGTTTTATATTTGCTCTTTTAGAGATCTTTCACCTCCTTTATTACCTGTATTCTTAGCTATTTCATTTTTGTGGCTATTGTAAATAGTATTGTGTTCTTGATTTGAGTCTCTGCTGGAATGTTATTGATACATAGAAATGCTACCATCTTTTGCATTAACATATTTATTTTATACCCTGAAACTTTACTAAAGTTATTTATCATTTCTAGAAACATCTTGCCAGAGTCTTTAGGATTTTTTAGATATAGAATCATAAATTCGAGAAAGAGAGATAATTTCACTTGTTCTTTTCCTATTTGGATATCTTTTATATCTTTCTTTTGCCTGATTGCCTGGCTAGGACTTCCAGTACCATATTGAACAGGAGTGATGAATGTGGGCCTCCTTGTTTTATTCCAGTTCTCAATGGGGATGGTTTCAGCTTTTGACCATTCAGTATTATGTTGGTTTTGGGTTTGCCGTAGATGGTTTTTATTATTTTGAGATCTGTTCCTTTGAGGCCTAGTCTGTTAAGGTTATTTATCATGAAGGGATGTTGGATTTTATTGAAATCTTTTTCTCCATCTATTGAGATAATCTTATGGGTTTTTTACCACTCACCATTGTTTATGTGGTAAATTAGTTTGATTTGCATATATTGAATCAGCCTTGCACCCCAGGATTGTGGTGTATTCACTGGGTTTTTTTTTTTAGTTAGTTTGTTTGTTTTTTCTTTTTTCTTTTTCTTTTTTCTTTTTTTTTTTTGGTGGTAACAGGGTCTCTCTCTGTCACCCAGGCTGGAGTGCAGTGGCATGAACACAGCTCACTACAGCCTCAACCTCCTGGGCTCAAACGGTCCTCTTACCGAAGCCTCCTGAGTAGCTGGGACTACAGGCACACCCCACCATGATCAGCTAATTTTTTAAATTTTAGTAGAGATAAGGTCTCACTATATTGCCTAAGCCAGTCTCGAACTCCTGGGCTCAAGTGATCCTCCTAGCATTTACCTCCCAAAGTGGTAGGATTATAGGTGTGAGTCACTGCATCCAGCCTGTATTAACTTTTTAACATGCTGTGGATTCAGTTTGCTAATATTTTGTTGAGGATTTTTACATCTATGTTGGCCGGGAATATGGGCCTGAAGTTTTCTTTTTCCACTGTGTCTCTGCCAGAGTTTGGTATCAGGCTGGTGCTGGCTTCACAGAATAAGTTAGAGAGGAGCCCATCCTCTTCAATTTTTTTAGAATAGTTTCATTAGGGCTGGTACCTGTTCTTCTTTGTGCATCTGGTAAAATTTGGTTGTGAATCTATATGTTCCAGGCCTTTTTTGACAGTAAATATTTTATTACTGATTCCATTGCAGGACTCGTTTTTCATCTGTTCAAGTTTTTACTTTCTTCCTGGTTCAATCATGGGAGATTGTGATTTTCCTAGAATTTATCCATTCCCACTAGATTTTCTAATATGTGTACATAGAGTTATTCATAATAGTCTCTGTGGAATTTTTTGTATTTCTGTGAGATTGGTTACCATGTCATCTTTGCCATTTCTGATTGTACTTATATGGATCCTCTTTTTTTCTTTATTAATCTAACTAGCAGTCTCTGAATTATATTTATTCCCTCAAAAAAGCCAAGTTTTAGTTGATCTTTTAGTTGATCTTTTGTATGAATTTTTGCATCTTAATTTAATTTCATTCTTCTGTAATTTTAGTTACTTATATTCTTCTTCTAGCTTTGAGGTTTTTTTTTCTTTTTTTCCCTACTTCCCCAGACTTTTCTAACTTCTTGATGAAGGTATTTGGAGCTATAAACTATAAACGTTCCTCTTAATACTACCTTGGGCTGTATCCCAAAACTTCGGTAAATTGTGTCCCTATTTTCATTCATTTCAAATTTTTTTATTTCTGTCTTAATTTCATTGCACACCAGGAGTTATTCAGGAGCAAGTTATTTAATTTTCATTTGTAATTTTAACAGATCTTCTTGATACTGATTTCTATTTTTAATATGCTCTGGTCCAAGAGTGTACTTGGTATGATGCCAACTTTTTAAAATTTGTGATTCAGCATGTCATTTCACTATGGTTAAGAACCATTGCTGGGGAGCTAGTGGGTTTGTTTGGAGGTAAGGGGACATTCTGGCTTTATTGCCAGGGATCTTGCATTAATCCTTTCTCATCTGAAAGGGCTGTTGTTCCTTTAGTGTAGCAAAAGTTGACAATAATCAGTTGGCTTCATTTCTGGATATTTTCAGAGGGTTAAGGGTCTGTACATAATCTGGATTTGTGACTAGTTCTTGACTGTGGTTCCACAGGGGTGTATATTAGCAGAATCAGAATGTTTTTTGGTATTGTAGTTTGGGATTCAATCCAGTAGATGATGCTTAAGAGTAACGGCTAGCAGATAGGTTCTTAGCCATGCAACTCTTTCGTATTTCCTCACATTCACAGGTGTGTTCTGCAGTGTAAGGGGAAGAGATGACCCCCCTCACCAAGTTCATTCCTGGGCTTCAGGTGAGCTCCTTCCAATCACTGCTGGTGTGCCCACATTTCTTTTTTCTTTTTTTTTTTTCCCCCAAGAAGAAATCTCACTCTGTCACCCAGGCTGGAGTGCAGTGGCATCATCTCGGCTCACTGCAACCTCCAACTCCAAGGTTCAAGCAATTCTCCTGTCCCAGCCTCCCAAGTATCTGGGATTACTGGTGCCCACCACCACACCTGGCTAATTTTTGTATTTTTTTAGTAGAGATGGGGTTTTACCATGTTGGCCAGACTGGTCTCGAACTCCTGACCTCATGATCCACCCACCTCGGCCTCCCAAAGTGCTGGGATTATAGGTGTGAGCCACTGCACCCAGCAGGCATGCCCACATTTCTCTGTTAGGTGTTCCACGATGTGGGGCTTCCTTGGGAAGAGGCCATGGCAGGGAAACAAGCCACATCCTTTCTAGACCAGCCCTTCAGAGAGAAGCATATTCCACTTCCATACCAGCCCATGAACCCCTGTGTTTCACCCCTCTCAGTGCCCTGAGAGTGTGAGACTCTACCCTGCTTAAGTGCTGAGCACAGATCTTGGCATTCCCAAGCTGTGTGCCACAGTCCTGGAGCACAGGGATCAGCCTGCAGCTTGGGGTAGAGCTCCAGCTGCACTGGGGTATCCTAAGTGCTCCCAGGTTTCTGGGAAACCAAGCAGGTGGAGCAAAGAACCCAGGTTGGGCAGTGGAGGCTGCACTGTGCACCACTCCTGTAGGACAGCCAGGCAGGGGCCCTGAAGAGCTGGCAGGCAGGAGGATCTACAGAAAAATATACCCCATCCTGCAGGGCTCCTAGCCCAGCAGTCAGCTGGGAGTTAGAGCTTCTCAGAGGGAAATGGGAAGCTATGGAGGGTGAGTGCCTATGTGTGCATCCCACCAGAGCTATTTACACACAAAAGCCCCTGGGCATGGTCCACACTGGCTGAAACCCTGTCTCTACCTACTCTCTGGGTAGAGCCCCCTACCAGCTCAAATGTCCATAGGGAATGTGGAGTCCCCTGTAGTGAGGATCCCAGAAGTACATGGTAAAAGCGAGCTGTGACTCAACCCCTTCACTCACCCCTTCTCCAGGAGCCATTTGGGGTTGGGAACTAGTCTTAGCATTTGAGTGCTCCATTCAGGGTTTCCAGCTTCCTCCTTCTTCAGCACCAGATTCTGCATTGCCTCTCCATCCACTCTCAGTGTTTTCTCTCTGAATATTTGCTCAAATTGTGTTGGTTTACTCAATATTTTTGTCTCCCTCAGTGAGAGCAGCACTTCCTGGCTGCCTCTACTCAGTCATCTCGTCCTCTTTCCTTCAACATTGATTTTTATTCAAGGTTAGAGTCTGAAGGAGAGGCTCCTGTCAAGGATTGGCCAAGCTCATAGTAGAAGAAAAAGAGAGATGATGGAGCCACATAATGGATCTGAAAGTTTCTGCTAGAAAGTGCTTATGTCTCTTTAATTTACATCTCATTGACAGAAATCACATGAACTTCCAAGTCTAATTTCAACGGGGTGAAATAGTATAATCTTTTCCCAAAGAGAAACAGCAAATATTTTGAATAATGCAATCTACCCCCACTCCCCCCTGGCAACATACCAGGCTTCTCTGGGTCCCCCAGATCGCTCTCTGGCAGCAGCATGCACATTTCACATACACCACCTCATCAAGGTACAGTGAGCAGACATAGTAGAGAGTTCCAGATTGGTGGAAGGACACACAGCTTCCTAATGACATATCTCCAAACACATTTCAAGCTCAATTCTTACAGTTCTAAGAGACCTCCCCCTAACATTTACAAGGCTAAGTCAAGAATACAAATGGAGGCTATAATTTAAATTTAAATATTTACATATTATAAATTTAAATATTTAAAAGTTATAAGACATGCAACCAAATGATTACATAAAATATGCTCTAACTTCCGCCCTGACAAATAAGTCTTCATTAAGACTTGAAAGTTTAGTTCCTCATCAGAACATGACAGAGCAGAGAGAACTTCCCCAGGCCCAGGTCTCAGGCCAACTTTAATAGGTATTATCTTCCCACTGCTATCTTTCTGACACACTCAAAGATGCCCATGCTGATACATTAGGACATTCTAGCCAGCTGTCTCATGTCTCATCCACATCTCCCACATCTAAGGCTGCACTCACCAGCAATAGTCCATAGTGTGGGAAAAGGCACACACAGGATTTGGGGACAAGTTCAAAAACACACGGGCTGGAAACTCAGGAGCTGTGCACCTTGTAGCATGGTTTAGAAGGATACACATAGGCTCCGGGTGAGCAGATCTCCTTGGACCCAGGACCCGTCACCAATGGGGAAGGTAACGCAAATAAATGCCAAAATGGAATGGGGGAGGGGGCCCTTCAACTATGATCTAAGAGTACTAAGTCAAACTTTAGAGGATATACACCTAAGTGACATATACATCAAAGTACAGTTTCACATGTTTATGTATGTCAGTAATAGAACCTAGTCATAAAATGATTCTACAGGAGGCCATGTGTGGTGGCTCAAGCCGCTTTAGGAGGCCGAGGCAGGTGGACCACTTGAAGTCAGGAGTTTGAAACCAGCCTGGCCAACATGGTGAAATCCTGGCTCTACTAAAAATTCAAAACATTAGCCGAGCATGGTGGCACATGCCTGTAATCCCAGCTAGTCAGGAGGTTGAGGCAAGAGAATCGCTTGAACCCGGGAGGTGGCGGTTGCAGTGAGCCGAGATCACACTGATGCACTCCAGCCTGGGCGACAGAGCAAGACTCTGTCTCAAAAAAAAAAAAAAAAAAAAATTCTACAGGTACAAATTTATAGTTAGATCAGAAGAATAATTTCTGGTGTTCTACCACACAGTAACAATATTGCTTTGTATATTTCAGAATAGCTGGAAGGGAGGATTTTGAATGTTCTCAACACAAAGAATTGATAAATATGAGCTGACAGATATGCTAAACCCCCTGGTTTAAATATTACACAATGTATACTTGTATCAAAACATACATTGTACCCCATACACTGTACCCCATAAATATGTGCAATTATATGTCAATTAAAAACATTTTTAAGTGAAAATCATTTTAAAGATTCTAAAATATGTTTTAAGGCTATCTTCTCTCTCACTTCTGTTCAACTCCAGATACTAACTTCATTCTTTATGACTGGCCTCGCCTTTGCTCACCTTTGAGCTAAATTGACTTACTCGGGGTATTTTAAGCAACTCCCGTCCATTTTACAGAATATCTATTTCTTTGGGAAAGAATTTCCCGAAATTTCCATGTAAATAAATATTTTCTTTAATTTTTTTAAAGAGCTTTATTAACAGAAGTGTTCCATCTTTTAAGACCTCTATATCTACTACTTCAAGTAATGCTTATTTGTCTTTGCAAATAACTCAACACAAATTCTGACTTTTGTCTAAGAACATCCTAATAGATCAGGATGTCCAGGTCAATGTGATGAGTCACTAGTGACCTTTCTTCTGTCTTTGGCATGATAACCACCCTGTGATCAGGGAGTTGTTTTTGGTATGTAACTGGCCAAGCTTGCTTTCTTATTAGCAAGACTCTGACTGTGGCTAATACAAAAATGTTTTTTCCTAGGTGAAATTAAATGAGACTCCATCTGTGACCTCACTAGTACCCAAACCTCAATTTCTCTGCCGCCAACATCACCTCCACAGAACATGTGCATAAATGAGTAAGTAGTATATCTGGTGAGGCTGGCAAGTCCTCTTTAGAAAAACAAAGGAATTACTTTACAAATCTGAGTTATGACATTTTGCCTGGTATGAGAATATCTAATTTTAAGATGCTTGTCACTAGCCAGGCAGTTTTTAAGAAAACTACCAATCTGCTTTATTTCACACGTACTTAATTTTTTTATTCTCAAACAGGGAAAATGTGAAACAGAAAACCTCACATGTAACCAAGCTGAAACAAGAAAGACAATTACTTTTCCCTAATGAAATGTTCTATTTCCTTACTTTGCTGTTTCATTAATTGCCCAACTTTATTTTATGCTGATCTAGATTTTAGTAGATTTCCCTGAACACAACTTGAGCAAAAGACGTTTGAATTAATTCAAAAAAAAGTTATGTATCTGTGGTGTTAGAGGTATTTTTCATGAGCTGGGTAATGGTAAAAGGCAATATCCACATTTCTCTGTCACAGAACTTGTCATTTAAGAGCTGAAGTGGTGTGGGAAGATTAAAACAGGCAAAAGAATAAGAGTTAAATATAGTGATACTTATGACAAAAAGACAGAATGACTGAGGGGCACATAACTTTTCAAAAGCCCTCTCTGAAGACATGAGATGTGAGCTGAGAACTTACAAGAAAAATGAAGCAACACATGTGGACATTTGGAGGGAGGCTCAGCCCCCAAAGTCAACATTAATCACAAATGCTCAAGAAAAGAACAAGTTTGGTGTGTTCCAGGACTGGAAGAAAGTCATTGTGATGGGAGCATTATTATCAAAGGAAAGAGTGATAGGAAATGAGGAAGACTGATTACCCAGGGGTTGAATTAACTAGGCAAGTACAAGGAAAGTTGCATTTTATTTTTAGCAGGAAGTCACTGGTGGAATTTCAGCTGAGAAGCAATGTGATCCAATATACACTTTTAGGAAATGACTTTGGTTGCTGAGTGTAGAATATATCTTGAGCTAGGATATGAAGGAATGGGTGACAGTGTAGGAAGGAGAGATACCAGGGAACCAGTTAAAATACTGATATTTCTGACTTCGAGTCTTTACGTATAGACAAATAAGACATCATCCATACTCTGTGTTCACTGACTTTTCTTCTTGGCCTTTTATCTGGGTTCATAGTTTGTGTTCCCCTTATTTTTTCATCTTTTTCACTTTATTAAAATATGTCATGAAGTCCATTACATTGGCTGCATTATTCAGAGCTCATCCTTTCAACCCTTGTGCAGAAGAATTTGCAGAATTTTCCTCTGATAAAGGCACAGAGCAGTTTCCTGGAATTACCAGACTCCTTTGTCCAGAGGGATGACAGTATTCAAAGAAGCTATGCACTGTTTTCCAGAAGTTGCTAGATATTATGTATAGGTCAGTAATTTTAGATAATAGGAAGATTAATTTATTTTTACCTCTTTCTGGCTTAGTCATTTTAAGTTCTTAAATTATAATTGATGAGAAAACCAACTTCATGAACATGGAAATTCCTTCAGGCTGTGAAAGAGCAAAAAAAAGCAAGAAAAAACCTGATTTTTAAATTGAAATTATTGGATACTGGCAACTGGGTAGCATTAAGAGGATTAGAAACATGCATGGTCTTCTATTTAGTTCTCTGTCCTTATCATACATGTCCAGTCTAATTTCTGGAACATTACTTTTGTTGTCAGTTATTAATCTTTCTGAGGTGGAACAGTTTGTGGTTTTGGTTCAGTCAATAACTTCTTTGGTATTAAAATCCTCTCTAAAATGCAGTGACTCATGTGTGTTTTGTAATTGCATTTCTGGCTAGGTATTGCAAGCTTTACTTTGGTAAAGTTGTGGTAGGGACCAAATCCATGCTGTTTACGAAAAAAAAAGAAATCTCTGGTTTTAGTAGATAGAGGAAGGTGTTTCCCATTGCTGGGGGGTGTTGGATGATATTTACATTTCTTTTCTTCAAAAATCTCATCATTGTGTTTTCTGTGCTTTCAAGGGATGGGTTTAACAACAGAAATGAGATAGCAGTTTAGACTGAAAAGAATCATAAGTAGGAAGAATATTACCATGTTTTCTAACAGATACTTTCTCTGCATCAAAGCTTGAGTCGACCAAATTATTGAAAGGAGCATTTGTAACACCAAGCCTCAGTAAAGAATAGAGGAAACAAACAAACAAACAAAAAACAACAACAACAACTCAGGGCAATGTTACCAGAGGAGGGCGTCTAAGTTCCTGGAGGCTTAAACAAAGAATTGGACAAAACAAACAAACAAAGCAAAGAATGAAGCAGCAAAAGCAACGATTTATTGAAAATGAAAGCACACTCCACAGGGTGGGAGCGGGCCTGAGAGTATGGGCTCAAGAGCCTCATTACAGAATTTTCTGGGGTTTAAATATCCTATAGAAGTTTCCATTGGTTACTTGATATGCACCCTATGTAAATGAAGAGGCTGAAGTAAAGTTACAAAGTCATTTACTCGGTTTGTGCCCTCTGTAAATGGAGAGGATATTTGCTGTCATAGCTGAAGTGTTTGCATTTGATTTAGTTCTAGGAAGTCAACGTGAATCAGCCTTATGTTTCCTGCCTCCAGACCCTATTCTCCTGCCTCAGTATCTTTTTGAAAGATTGTGTGAATTTCTTTAACTACTACAATCAGGTGGACAAATACCTTTACGAGGAAAATTTTTAAAATGTGTAGAGATTTTCTTGGATCTCTGTCGCAGTAGCCTTCCTTTCTTAAGACAGCTCCCTTATTCTTGAGTCCAGATAGCCAAGCGCTCACTTTATCTTCACTAGGAGCTACTATCCTTGCTTTCAATTTAGCCACAGGTAATTTGATATATGTCAGTTTATGTATTAGATGCAAACTATGAGTGTTTAATCCTAGGCAGCCCATGTCATCTGTGTGCTTCAAGCTTCTTGACCAAATCTTAGGTCTAGAACAATGCAATCTATGGCTTTTATGGCTGAAGATGTAGAATTCAGTGCAAACATTGTAATGGGAAAATTGTTGACTACACCTTGTGTTAATAAAATTGTTTCTCATTTACCAAAGTAATTAATGCAGTGGAAAGGTCTAGATACTAACTGTAGACTCTGGATCAATTTGCTTCTATCAATCAGTAACTCTAATTCAGTCCATGTTCAAATGACCTTAAGAAAAGAAAATCAGTACCTATATCTTGTCAAATGCAGGGTTTTTTTTGTAATGAGCTAGGATAGGCTAGGACTGTCCTGCAGTAACAAACAGCCCTAAAATGTTAATGTCATCAAACAAGAAGAGCTTCTTTCTTGTTCAGACTTAAAGGTCATTGAAAGCACGCAAGGGGTGTCTTGCTTATTATACACAATATGGGATTCAGGCTGAATGAAGAGCCACTATTTCCAGCAGTGCCACTTCCTGAGTCCATGGAAAAAGAGCTTCAGGGAGCAATTAAAATGTTCTAGCCTAGATATGACATACTAGTGGCTCACTGGCCAAAAGTAGTCACATGGCCTCAAGGGGCAGGGGGAGGGGGCTATGTGGATTGCATGCCAATTACAAGAAGTACAATTCTACATATGTCCTAGAGGAGGGAGAACCAGAAATACTTTGATGAACAACTTAGTGATTACCACAGCACTTCACTACTGGCCTGCCTGAAGGCTTTCTGTGGACTGCTTCATTGAGTTCCAAATGCCTGATTCCTTTCTAGCAACTTAGCCTAAGGAATCCGTCCTTTCTGGAAGACTAGCAGACAAACGCTGCTGATTCAAGGAAGGAGAAGGTAGCACATCACCTTTGTCTTTCTTATCTGAAATTCTGATTAGTTAGGACATACAGGCTTGTATTGGTATCGGTCTCCTTCCTGACACATGCACAATAGCAACTCCATGAACTGACCTGTCAACATATATCCTAACGCTGGTAGAGATGGTACTTTGGTGTCCTATGTCTCTGAGATTTCCCACAGGGAAACTAAGTGTTCCTGGTACTTTCCTGGCATCCTCGAACTTCTGCTTCTCTGTGAAATACTTACACACCAGGAAATCACACACCATTAATATTCATTTGGAAGATGAAGCAGTTAGAAAACATTTTCTGAGTTGTGCCCTGGTTTTGCTCAAAGGGGTTCTATTGATCCTTTCCCAGATATTCTATTAGGTTCCTCAGATTTCACCTCAAAAAATGTAAACCTTAATCCCAACTTCACTGTCTAGTGGGTAGATATGTATATTTCCTACTGGCAGCATGGAATTGCTGCAGTTCAGACATTCACCAGAGATAGAAGCTTGCATTATTTGCTACCTAAAATGATTATGAACTCAGCTAAGCCTTTTTCTTTCTGCCTTCATTTGTTTTAAAAGCCTTTTGAGGTGTAATTTACATTCTATAAACTACACATATTTAAAATGTACAATTTTATGTGATTTAACTTATATAAACACCAGTGAAATCTCAACACAATCACAGAATAAACACATCCATCATTCTCAAAAGTTTCCTGGTGCCCCTTTTTTTATTCCTTTCTTTGGTCCTCGTCTTCACCTGTCCCCAGGTAATGCATGATGTGATTTCTGTCACTATAGATTAATGTTCATTTTCTAGAATTTTATATAAAGAGAATCACAGTGTATGTACTTTCTTGTGTGGCTGCTTTCATTCAAGCATAGCTATTTTGAGGTCTACCCATGTTGTTACATGTACCAGGGATCGACTTCCTTTTACTGCTGAGTAGTATTCCACTGAATAAATAGATCACAGTGTGTTTATCCATTTACTTGTTAATAGACATGTATGTTTCCAGTTTTTTAATACTACAAATGATTCTACTATGAACATTTGTATAATGGTCTTTGTATGGACATATGCTTTCATTTTGCTGAATAAATACCTACAAGTAAAATGACTAGGTAATTTGGTAGAAGTATATTTTTTAAAACTGCCAAGCTGTTTTCCAAAGTGCCATATCATATATTTTCAAAAGCACTGTATGAAAGTTCCAGTTTCTATAATTTATCTTCCAACACTTGACATTGCCAATCTTTTCCATTTGATAACATTACAATACATATGCAGTCAGATTTCCATCTGGTTGTGATTTGCATTTCTCTAATGACTAATGAGGTCATCTTTTCATATGCTTATTTGCCACTCAGATATCATTTTTGGTGAAGTATCTGTTCAAATCTTTTGCCCATTTCTTTCAAATGTTTGTTTTCTTATTGAGACTCTATTTTTTTGTTTAAAATATTTAGATTTTGAGACAATGACAGACTTATACAACACTTTATAGAAGTATATATACAAAGACACAATTGTCCTCACCCATTGGAGAGTAAGTAGTCAACCTGATTCTGCATCACCTCTTAATACATTAATGTGTATTTCCTACAGAAGAGATTATCACACATAACCACAGCACATCCATCAAATCCAGGAAATTAACATTTGTGTATTATCACCATTTACTATTCAGAACTTACCCAAGTAAGTTTGGCCAATTATTCCAATAATGCCTTATAAAGCAAAAAAATCCAACTCAGAATCACATGTAGCCAGGTATTATGTAATAGCCATGTGTTTTTAGTTTCCTTAAATCTACAACATTTCTTCTTTCTTTTTCAGCCTTTTAGGACCTTAAAACTTTTAAAGAAGGCGGGTCAATTATTTTGTAGGATGTCCTTCAGTTTAGGTTTCAATTCTGGTTATACGTTTTTGACAAGAATATTACAGAAATAATGCTGAAGTTTCATGTTTGTATATTATTGCTTTTTCAAAACACCTTTATTGAGGCATAATTGATAAACAATAAACTACTCACACTTAAAGTATTCAGTAAGCTTTAACCTATGCATACATTGTTACCAAAATCAAGATAATAAACATACCCTTAACTTTCCCAAAATGATCCTGGAGCCCTTTGTTATACCTCTGCTCGGGCCTTCTCTCCCAACCCCAAACAACAAATGATCTGTTATCTGTCACTGTATATTTGTTTGCATTTTCTATATAAATGAAATTATACATTATGCACTATTCTTTGAATTCTTTCACTTGACATACTTATTTTGAGATTCATTCATGTTGTAACATGTATCAACATTTATTCCTCTTTATTTATGAGGGAATATTCTATTGCATGGTATACCACAGTTGTTGGCACCTGTTGATGGACATTTGGGTGGTTTCCACATTTTTACTATTAAAATAAAGCTGCTATGAACAATCATGCATAAGACTTTGTGTGGACATATGCTTTTATTTTTCCTGGGAAAATACCTTGGCATGAAATTGCTGAATCATATGGTAAGTGTATGTTTAACATTTTAAGAAATTGCCAAATATTTTTCCAAAGTAGTTGTGCCATTTTACATCCACCAGCTGGGTGAGACATCCAGTTTCTTAACTTCTTCACCAGCACTTGGGAGGGTCAGACTTTTAAAGTTTAGCCATTCTAAAATGTGAGCAGTGGATCCCTTCATGGTTCAGTTTGCATTTCCAAAAATTCTCAACATTGAGAATTTTTCTATGTGTTTATTTGTTTTCCATAGATCATGAGCTGTTCACAAATCACTCAAAATATGCTTGTTAGCGAAATTTTAATATTATATTCATAAGGAAAATGTGTGGTTCTGTATCACAATTCCCTATGGCTTTTTTTTCTTTAGAGATCAGAAGAGTCCAAAATGTGTGTTTTCTTTTTTTTCGTTCCTTATCATCAGTGGTACATGCCTCTGCACTGAAGAGTTGAAAACCTAGAGCGCTTTTCTTTTGGAGCTCTTCAAAATTAGTTATTAAAATACAGAAAGACCTAGGTATCTCCCTCAAAGCATTTTTTATGGATGCCATGGTTTGTTGCTACTTATTTATTTACTTCAGTATGCAAAGTTTATGATTAAAAGCAGAGAAAGGTTCTCAGAAATACAAAAGTAAAGACATTTCCCATATACTCTATTGGCTTTCTTTCTCAAATAGCAGGGATTTTTTTTTTTTTTCAGTCAAGGCTATCTTAATTTCCTCCAAGGCACTGAATTTCATTATGCTAGGTGCAAGGAAGTGATTCTGGAAATAAAATATCTAACCAATGCTTTAGGTACTTTGGGATACAAATAATGACATTCAGAATATGAACAAATGTGTTTCCTCTTTCTCCTTTGCACACAGCTAAACTAGAATCCCAATTGCCCTTTGTAGTTGGGAATGGTCATGTGATTAAGTTTGGGCCAACTGAATAAAAATAGACATAATATGTGCCACTTCCAGATCTGCTCATAAAAATTCATCCATGTGATCCTCAGCATTCTTTGACCTTCCACGATGATCTTGTTAAAAGCATTAGAAATTATAGGTCAGCAAGATGGAACAAGACTGAGCACCTGAATCATCATTTGGAGGCAAACCACACATGGATCAGGAACACCGACTTGGTGGATTATGTGAATAATTTCCATTGTCTTAAATCGCTGAAATTTGGGAACTTGTTTGCACAGCAACTAGAGTTATCTTTAGTAATGCAGAAGTCACTAGGATCAGAAAGATACATCAGTAATAAAGTTTCTGCATTTTTCTACCGGTACTTCTTTCTCCTTATTCGGACTTCAGGCTTCAAACCCTTGATGGAATGCTGAAGTCCACTGAGACAACAGTGCTTAGAGTTTAATTGAAAGGCGTAACTACTGTGCAACAGTCCTTTTAATCAAGATGTTAAAAGGAAACTTTATTAAACTGTGATTGAATATATAAAATTAAGGTGTAATGCATTTTAAATATATTAGCTCAAATTGTAAAATATTAAATTAAGATTTAATATATTAAATTAAACACAGATTAAACTAGATTGAAAAAAAATGCTTTTAAAATCTCAAATACACCAGAGAAATTATTAACCATTTTATTTAAAAGTGAAAATCTAGCAAGTACCAAGTGACAAAATGGGGAGTTTTCAAGGGAAACTAGCTGCACTGGGGACATAGTAGTTGCTCCCTGAGGTAAATGAGACTATCGAAACACTAAAGCTCACATATGATTCTGGATTAAAGAGAATAAAAGCAAAATGTAATGACATGTTGAATTCCACCAGATCCCGTGAGATACTAATGGCAATGCCAACCCTGATGGTGAGCACATGGCTCATCTATTTAGAGTTATTTTCTTTTCCCACACCAAACATAAAAACCCCTTGAAAATGATTTTGTTGTTTGTGTTTATATTTTTGTGAGACAAGCTGGCTCTCTGCTGACACCAACCCTTAAGTCTAGCAGGAAACTTTTCACAGGGGGAAAAGAAAATAGAAAGAATGGTATTTAAAACTAAAAAAATGACATGATTGCATTTTTCCTGTTTAACCCTGAAGATAAATGAATGCAAATATACTTTTTTACTAAATAAGAATAAGTTCTGGTGCAAACCTTTAAATAGATGTCGTTTCATCCAATTTTTACAATGCTTCTGTAAGAAAATTATTATTTTTCCAATTATACAGATGAGGAAATTACAAATCAGAGAGGAGAAGACATTTTCCAAGAATAAAACAGCTAGAAAGTGATGTAACCCAACCCAAGGCTTTATTTTATTCCAAATTCCATGCTCTTTCCTCTTCCCATTAATACAACACTGTGTGTGTGTGTGCGTGTGCGTGTGTGTGTGCGCGTGTGTGTGTGCATGTGTGTGTGTGCACGCACGTGTGTGTGTGCGCGTGTGTGTGCGTGTGTGTGTGTGCGCGTGTGTGTGCGCGTGTGTGTGTGCGTGTGTGTGCGTGTGTGTGTGCATGTGTGTGTGTGCACGCACGTGTGTGTGTGTGCGTGTGTGTGTGTGTGTGCGTGTGTGTGTGTGTGCGTGTGTGTGTGTGTGCGTGTGTGTGTGTGTGTGTGGTGTCTATGCTGGACTATGACAGTGATGTCTATGTTGGGCTACAACAGTGATCTATATTATGGCTGAATTATATCTGTGAAGGAAGTAAGACAATATTCTCAGAGGGACAAGTAACAATCTGTGCATAATCACAGATTAAAATAGTAAATAATAATTATAGCAGCTACTATTTATTAAACACTAAATGATGTGAGACACAATGATAAATACTTTGCAATACTTCATTCGATTATCTGAACAATTTATAAAATTGGAGAACAGCATGGGGGAAACTGCTCCCATGATCCAGTTACCTCCACCTGGTCCTTCCCTTGACACTTGGGGATTATTATAATTCAAGGTGAGATTTGAGTGGGGAGACACAGCCAAACCATACTGGCATCTATCTTATAAAAAGGGCTTAAAAGTATTTGTTGAATAAATTAGTCAACCAAATAGTTAATCAAATGTCACATTTGTGCTGAACATATATTCGTGCTAAAAAAAAAAAAAAATGCCTGAAAAATAGAAGACATGGTGTCTATTTCAAGTAGCTTACAATCATCCAATTTAGTAGTAATATAGAATAGTATAAAGGCATAGAAATAGATTCGAATTTGTAATTCCACATTTGCCAATACCAAAATTGAGAACGTCATAATTTTTTTGGTATATGTCTTCACGGCTTCCCAAAGCCAAAAGGTTAGATTATGTAATAAAAAGCTAACTTCCCACTCTTACAATCTGTCACTGCCCTCAAAGTAAGTCAGTTCGTGATAGCACTATGCAGTTTATATGTGTAAATCACTGGCATTTAGCAGGAATTGGTTTGAAGGATTTGCAAATTACAACATATTCCACTTCAGGAAACAGGCGTATGAATCTGTTAAGATTTTTGAATGGTTATAAATAGCAGAAAGGTTGATCTACTCATTTTACTTTTGTGATTTTATGTAATCTTAAACTCTGAGTTTCCGTCTTCTCATCTTTATCATGGAGATTCTGTGAAGAAATAAAAAATCTTAACCAGAAATAAGCACATAGTAGATGCTAGGCAAATGTAATTTTCCTTTTCCTTTCTGCCTCCAATTATTTTCTTGTGCCATCTAAAGACATTTAAAAATAATCTTTGTCCCTCTAATCCATTACATACAGACTGATGTTCAAAACATTTAACAACTAATAGAGCGTCAAAACTGACCAATCAAAACAGGACCCTGCCTTCTTATCAGAGATTCAGTTCCAATCAGTCTGCGGGGGCTGGAGAGCTGTGTTCATCCATTTACCTCACTGTGACTGAGCAATGGTATGGTATGGTAGCAAAGCTTTGATATTCCATCCAAAACTCCAATTTTAAAATTCAGCATTATCCTTGAGCTTCACGCTTTTCTCAACACCAACTTTTACCGCATTTATTTTCATTAGAAAATTGAAAAATAAAAAAAGAATATTTTCTCTTCATTGCAATCATGAAGATTTAGCCTAGCAAAAAATACTGTTCGAGTGCCTATATTGTACAAGGCAATATAAAATTTACTGCTGGTAGAAATGAGAACAACTGGCAAAAACGAATGTTCAGAATCTGTAGCTTGATTCCACTATAGTAAAATGAGAAATTTCATCATCTATAAATTACAATAGAAATATAATTCCATGAAATTTTAGGTACGGTCAATGGTTCCCAACAATTTGTCAGCATAGATTATTTAAGTTTCGGCCAACAGCTCTAAAATCTGAAGTATGAGTCAATTAAATTATTTAAATAAAAATCTTTTAGCCATAACATGATCAAAGAGAGTCTTAAACATTGTGGGATATAATCCTCTTGATTGAAGATTGTATGTGTGTTACCCCTTAGGTTTTATTGTCCTCCCACCAAATATCGTTTCACAAATATTTAGACTAATTTATCCAGGATATTTTTGTCCTGCTCCTCTATTGAATAACGTAAGACAAAAGTGTTGCTAAAGAAGTTAACAAAAGACCATTGCTGGTTATGACACAAAGGCATTTCACATTTCTTGAGGAAAGGGATGATAAAGGAAATAAGTCACTAGTTGATCATAACTTGGTAGAAAATTGCTAAGTATACAAATACTACTTAAGAACAGAGAAAAAAATCTTATTAATGAAATGTCACAGTTCATTAGTCCTAACTTCCTGATGTCTGCTGAACTAACTATAGACTTTAAAAAAATTTCTTTCATGCATACGTATTTTAAAATACCAAAAATCTTAATCAGCAAATTCACTAAATATGAAAATTAATAATTATTGAAAAAGCAATTTTAATATATCTTAAAGCTTCTTACTTGAAGATTATAATGAGCAAAATATCTAAATTCAACCAAATTAATTATTATGAAGCAGCTTTAAGATTTAATTTTAATTCTTGGATTTACTGAACTCAAGAAAGTATTTGGCAACCTGTTTATGAGTTATGTATATTGTAATTAAAGCTGTAAATGTATTCATAAGCACATTTATAAAAATTGTAACGGCGTGTGTTTAGAATCTTTGATTTTGTTAACCTTAAAGTTGCAAGAAGTGTAAAAATCTCTTGAAAGTACCATACCTTTATAACTTCATTTTATTCTTTATTTCTTTGTAGTACTTAAGTAAGAATTTTCTTGGTCGGTGGTAGAGGATTTTTCTTATTGCACAAGCTTCCATGTAGATGAGACCCTTTGTATTCCTTAAGTGTCTTATTCTTTTTTGAACTATTATAATTCTGAGATAGGCATTAAAATTAAATAAAACAATGGAAATTGTGTGTGGAAATACCCACGTTTGGTCACACCAACACTATTTTCTTATTTTTGCTTAGAAACAAAGGGAAAATAACGTGTTAGATTCCCTCATTTTCTATGTCTCTTTCTAAACCCTGGGTCTCTAAGTCAGCTGAAATGAAATCAAATAACAAATAATATGGTTTGGCTCTGTGTCCCCACTCAAATCTCATCTGAATTGTAATCCCCATGCGTCAGGGCAGGCTGGTGGGAAGTGATTGCATAATAAGGGCGAATTTCTCCCTTGCTGTTCTAGTGGTAGTGCGTAAGTTCTCTGATGGTTTAAAAGTGTGCAGCATTTTCCCTGATCTCTCTCTCTCCTTCCGCCATGCCTTGCTTCCCCTTCGTCTTCTGCTATGATTGTAAGTTTTCTGAAGCCTCCCCAGCCATGCAGAACTGTGAGTCAATTAAACCTCTTTTCTTTATAAATTACATAGTATCCGGTAGTTCCTTATGGCAGTGTGAAAACAGACTAACACAAGCAATAAATATTCCTCTAACTATAAAATCAAACTAAAATTCTGATCTTAAAAATTATTTTGAATTCTACCCCAGCAATATTATTTTCATTTTAACATATGTTAGAGAACTAAAATACATCATGAATAATATTTCCCTTGAGGATCTTTCTGCATCTACTTTTCATAATTATTTTCTTGCATTTACCCCTAGGGATCATCCTGCTCATAAGGTTTATAATTATGAGCATCTTGCCTATAAATATTATATTTAAAAGATTTAAGCCATGTCTATATCCCTTCTTACACCATGCAAATGTGATGTGCATGTACTTGAATATGAATATCACAGTTCGCTAGTTGCTCACTTAACTAAAATATTTCTGTTTAAAACAACATAAAATCATATTTTCAGAATTTAAGACTAGAGTTCTATAACCCAATGTACAATTTAAGTAATAGAAATAAAACTTTTCACTTGGCTTTAATAGGAATGCTATTTTCAGTTGATGGCACAGCATTTGCTTAGCAACAACACTAGCTTCCATTTCATTTTAGAAGACTTGATCTAGTTTGAACATTATGCATGTATTTTGGCTGAAAGAAAAGTTATCACAGGTGTATGCCTTCAATTTGCAAGAGTGCTTGTAAAAGCAAGCTGTCTGAACTAAGACCGCCATATCAGATAGTGAAGATATCATCAAAATGTTTCCTCTGTGTTATGTTCAAATGAAAATCATTCTACCTACTGAGCGTAAGAACTGGAATCTTCAGCAAAAGTTAAAGGGGTTTCATCCTTCTGATATTCAGGTTTGGCTTGTGGGATTAAGAAAGTAACTGAGGCTCAACTAAATAATAAATTACTAATTCAAATGTCAGGCATCAATGGCCTGAAATAAATAGTGTTTACCAAGAAATTCCAAGGGAGAGGCTGACATCAGTAGATGTTCAATAAAAAGTTTCTTGAATAAATGGGTAAATAAATACACAAGGTCACAGGAGACAAAGTTTCATTTTCACAGGATATTTGTCACTGCTCTCTTTTCACATCTTCACTGTGGGAGCTGCACAGTACCTATTGATGGATAGACTTACCAAGGAGGAGAGAAACCACAGGCTCACAAAGCTCCCAGTTACATAGAGTCAGAAGTGCTAAAAATGATCAGAGATTTTTATGTACACCTTCGCACCTTTTTTTTGTTTTGTTTTGTAAAAGCAAAGGGAAGTTGTTCAAAGATTGTCAATGGAATTTTGAGAGGCAAAAATTAAAATATTGTGAAAGAATACTGTGAAGTATGCAGAATAAACATTGCCAGCTATTGTCTTGCCCCTTTGAAGTTTGACATTCGCCAATGAAACCAAAAAAAAGAAAAGGTAGAGGCATTGTACATAACTTTGAACAACCAATTTAAAGACAGCAGACACAGAATTAAAGTGAAGAATAACTTCATTTTTAAAAAATAGCAGGAGTCTTTTTCACAGTTGGGAATTTGGTGTGGAGTTGAATAATGAATAAGATAACATATTAGAAAGTGAGTTTGCAAGAAGGTGAAAGTAAAAAGTTTAGGAAATATCTGTAAATATGTAAGTTTGGTGCATGAAATTTGTACAAGAATGACAAAAAATGTAGTACTGGTTGAGTCTATTTTTTAAATCCAAAATGTTATACATTTTTAAAAGTAGGTATTTTAATTATTTTGACCAAAAAAAAATCACATAAAAATTGCTATCAAATACTGTGAAGCAACACTGTGCAAGAGTTTGAGACACAAAGAGAAGAGGAATATACACAGTTGAAGCTGAAGAAGGAACTGAGATGACAGAAAATAATTATTCAAATTGGAGTCTGTCCAGGATACTGAAACTAGAACAAAAGCCATGTGGAGCTCATCATATAGAGTTTGAAGAAATTGCATACAGAGTCTTTGTATGGAATAACAGAGTCATATACACACGTATAAGTGCTATGGAATGCTAACACACGTGTGTAATTCCATACAAGGAGGAGGTGATTCTGGAGTCTATTATATTTTGACTCAGAATCTAAATGATAGACCATTATAGTCTCAAGCACTATTCAGTAACTAAGAGTCATCTGATAGTGACTCCCACTCATAAAACAAAGCCACTGGATATTTTGTGAGAGATTGAATTTTCTTACTGAATATCAAGTCCTGCCCCAAGCTGATCTCTTCTTGAGTAACCACGTATACCATATAAGTGAAGGGAAAAGAAAAAGAGGACCAAAATAAAATGTTCTCAAAAAAGCAGGGTTTATTTTTTATTTTGAATTATTAAGTAAAAAGGAGATATGCCATTAAATCAAATTTGTATATATTTTTCAATATTTCAACTTATTTAGCAATTTTATGATCACAAAAGTTTTGTAATTCATCTTCAGTCTCCAGAAGATCCTTTGATGCCTATGGTTCATGGTCTAATGGTCTCATTACAATATGAAATCTATTAAGCCTCTTTACTATAAGATGGAAGGAAAAATGCTGAGGGCTTTGGAGGCAGGCACTCTGAGTTTTCATTCCAGCTTTGCCCACCACAGACATGCAATCTAACCTCTTTGACCTTCAGTCTCATCATCACGAATATTGGAATAATAGTGTTTAGCTCCATAGGGTTGTTTCAAAAATAAATCCGCTTATGGCAGGTGCTCAATAGATGCTATATTGTGTATTCAGTCAGCAAATTGTTATGATGATGAGAACAAAAAAGTAAAAACGCATCATGTTCCTGCTCTTGAGTGAAAATAACAAACAGACTGGCAATTACAACACAATGTAATAAATTCACCAATGCAGACTTGCCCCTAGTGCTTAAGGGGCCTGGATTCCAAATGGAAACAAAAAATTCCCAAAACCTCTTCCCACCATTGAATATTCCACTCTTCCACTTCCTTGTCTAAAGTAGTGAAGTGATCACAGTAGCAATGAGACTATGTAAAAGTCAAATGAGCTAAAGGAAATCATAGCTCCTTTGGAGGCATAAGGACATGGAAAATCTCCATTCCCAAGAAGCTGTGAGATCATGTCTGATTTAAGTCCCAATCCTAAACAAACCAGGCCTCATGCTGGGTTTCATGTGTAGAATTTCATGTCCAATCCCTGTAATGAGGTGATAAGGCCTGTGTCACAGTTAGTCAGTAGCAGGCGATGGCAATTAACAGGATTGCACTAACCTGGAGATGCGCCAAGCTGGCAAAAACAGGATTAGAAAGTAAATGAAGTGAACAACCACGAACCAGCAAATAGGGCTTAATGGACAGTACAAATCAGTGAGGCAAGAATGGGCCAATTTGCTCTCATTGATTTTCACTGCCCATTGAGCTGCATTCCTTTTTTGCTTTTTAATGCATTTATCTTGGCCTAGGCACGTTCTCTGGCTGTCATCCTGAGGACAATTCCATTGACCGCAACAATTCAGTGAATGACTGGAGGGGACCAAAGTATGATTTGACCTCCAGAGCTCTCTTTCAGGCATTATGATGCAATGCTGTGATGACTTGGAGAGTCAGAGACAGAAATTCCAATGGGGCCTCATATTAGACCCAGAAAATCATACGGTTGAGGAGACTTTCATGAGAGGAGTGCAAGTACAAATAGCAGACTTTCATTCAACTTGTGTGTTCTACTTGATTTATAAATAATTCACAAAGTAATGAAAACACTCTAACCTGTCATTTTCCGTGGTTCTAAGTAATCTCCAATGGAAGCACCAAATGACTTCTGCTATCCAGAATAACTAAATGTTGATGACAATTTGTTGTTCACTAATTATGATAAGAGGAAAGCCATGCAGCTATTTAAATTCTAAGAATAAAGAAATTTTAAGTGCCAGCTTGGTTGGGATACTGAGAGTATTTCAGTATTTTGGTATCCTCTGTAATAAACCCTTATTCTACTCCTTCTAGTCATATTCATATTATTTTCTCATCTCCTATTGTCACCTGGCCATTTTCCTCTTTATTTATTTTTCTTTTGCTGTCTCTTCTCTCTCTCTACTTCCTCCCTACTGGATGCTTTTATACTTCATAATTCCCTTACTTTAAATGGAAATGTACTCCAAAGATAAATAAGTTATCCACAACATTGCAAGCCAGTCAGGAAAATTTGCATCTGTCCACTGGATTATTCAAGAATTATGTTCAGAGTAATTTCCCCATACCCTGCCATTTGTGCCTACTCTCAGAATAAAGTGGCCTCTGAGATTTTGAAATTTCATCAGTTGCTTATGGGAGAAAACAATCTCTATCCAAGTTGTAGTGAAACTGACTTACTTGTGAACCTGAGTCAAGTTTCATGTCTTTAAAAGACAAACAAAACAGAAAACATGTGTCTACCCATAATAAGTGCTTTTCTTGTGTTAAGAACTAAAAGACTGAGCACAGATAACTGTGGTTTGTATTTACCTCAGTATGAATTTATCTGTGAAAGGAATCACATTGGTACCTTCAGCAATTCAGATTCTTTCATCATTACAGAGATATTTAGTATCCTCCAATGCTGCTTAAGGAAGCCTCTGAGTTTTTCCAGGATGTGCTGAAAGGTCAGACCTTACTTAGCTGGTAACAGTTAATGAGTTTCCAACCTGACAAGGAATACTGCAGGCCTGAAAAAGACTTTCTTTTTCAAGCTAATTAACAGGTATTTTTTATAAGTCCAGTAAGATAATTTATTTCTCTAGTCACCTTTGTAAATAATGCCTTATTTGGCACTAGTACACACCAAGAAATGATTAGAGATAGCTAATAAATCTACTACTTGGTCATAAATATAAGATACCTTTGTTTTTTGTTTTATTTTGTTATAAGCAATTAACAAACAGAGTAGGGAGGGTGGTGGATGCAAAGAAGAAGATATGGGTGAATCTTGAATGTTACAGGTTGATATGATTTGGATTTGTGTCCCTGCCCAAATCTCACGGGTAATTGTAATCCCCAGAGTTGGAGGAGGTACCTGGTGGGAGGGGATTGAATCACGGGGATGGATTTCCCACTTGCTGTTCTCCTGATAGGGAGTGTGTTTCCATGAGATCTTGTTGTTTAAAATTGTGTGGCACCTCCCCTTTCTCACCCTTCCTCCTGCTTGGGCATGTAAGATGTGCATGCTTCCCTTTCACCTTCCACCACGACTGAAAGTTTTCTGAGGCCTTCCCAGCCATGCTTCTTGTACAGCCTGTTAAACCTCTTTCTTTATGAATTACCCAGTCTCAGGTATTTCTTTGTAGCACTGCGAGAACAAACGGATACACACATCATATTGCATTTGGATATTAGTTTTCTCCTCCCTTATGTTTTGCCTCCCAGTGGACCACTTTTCTACCTTCCATAAAGTAGCTTTGCATTCCTTAAATGCACACTGGGAATTACATGGCCAGCTGCTATGATGTTTCTCTGGGGCTGCTGTTACTGCATCCAATAGAAGAGATACTGGGAACATACCAAACTTCACAAAAGTGTTAACTGCAGCTGCTTAAGAAAGCAAGAAAAAAAAAAGCTGTCTTAATCTAAGTTATGCATTGCATGGCACATGCATTTGATGTTTCCTTATATGTTTCCAAAGCAGCATGTGCAACATATCACACTCAAACTGTCACCATCTGAAACACAGAGCAGCACACAGGCAAAACGTTCCAATAAGACTATTGCACGTATACGCCCCCACCTGAGGCACCTGGAAATAACTAAACTTCTAAACATAATGTAGTTTGTACTTTGCTTTAACAAAATAGAAAGCTTGTGTATTGAAATCAATTTAATTTTCGCTGGGATTAATTTATCCTAGTATATACTTCTAATTATTTTATATTTCCCTTGGATTACTTCTAATATTCTCGGGATGGTTCTTCAATTCTGTTTCCTCCCTACCTCCTATTCATTCTATCAGATTTTCTTCCTAAAAATGCACATTTTTTCCATACATCACTCTTCTACTTAAAAACTGTCAATGGTTTCTCTATGCCAAAAATAAAGCTCAAATGCTTTAGCTTGACATTTAAAGTTCTCTGCCGTCTGGCCTCAACTTGCCTGTGGTTGTTGCCTAGTTCCCTGTACATCTAAACATAAATCCTCTGTTTCGAAGTGATCTAATTACTGCTACCCCCACTCTATTTCCATAGCCCCCAGGAAAAAATTCCATGAGTTTTCTGAATGCTGATTATCATTCTCTGTGATTGAAATGACCACTACCCCCTTCCCCTTTTTGTCACCCTTTATTCTGTCAACCTTCCAGATTCCATTTGCTCTGGAAGGATTTCTTCACATCTGCACAGCTCCTGGAATTAATGGAACCCCCCTCCGGGAAGTGTGGTTCTGGAGAGGAAAACAGGTAAAGTCTAGAAACTAGAAAGAAAGACTGAGTTTTTGTTCCAGCACTCTTACACAGCAACAACATCACCTTGAATGAGTCACTTGACCCTCTGATCCCTCATTTCCTCGTTATTAAAATGAGATTAATAACTGCTTTCTATAACAATTTCAACGTAATATGTCTAAAAAGGTACTTTGAAAATAATAAAGTTTATTTGAATGTAACATATGATAATTTTCTTCTGAACTAGCATTTCCCAGGCAATTATAATATGCTGGGACTATTCTGTCTAATTCATAATAATATTATGGTTGTTAAGCACATTTTTTCCATACATCACTCCTCTACTTAAAATCTATCTCTCTACTGGACTAGAAATACCTTGAAGGCAGAAAACATTAATTCCATTTTTGAATTCTCAGTGTCTAGCACGTAGTTACTACTCATACTGTTGTACACATTTTATAGATAATAGAGCAGAAAGGTTAAGTTAATTGTCTGTGCTAAAACAATGGGCAAGAAGAATTGGGATTCAAACCAAAATAAGTGGATGCCAGAGGCTGCTTTTATCACACTACATGACACTGCCTCTTATGCTATCTCGTAATTAATTATTAACATGTATTTAGTCTTATACACTTCTAGAGGACAATCACCACTACTCGTCTTCTTTGTATATTTTATATGACCTCCACTGTCCAGAATGCTTGTCACACGGCTCATTTCCTCATCTCCTTCGGACGTTTGCTCGAATGACACCTTCTCCATGAGATTTTTCCCTGACACCTACCCATATTTAGCATTTAAAATACATGAAATTATAGGCCACAGCCTTTCCTATTTTACCTCATCCTCTTTATTTTCTCCATACCACTTATCATTTGACAACATCCATGTTTTACATATTTATTTGTTTTTAATCGTCTTGTTCTACTAGAATGTAAGCTCCATGAAGTCATGGATTTTTGTCTGTGTCATTTACTACTGTAACCCCACTGCCTAAAACAGTTCCTTTCACATATTATAAACTCAATAAATATTTGATAATACATTAATAATTCCGCTTAGTATGTGATTGATCAAGTGATTTGGGAGTTTTCTCAACTGAAGATTACTGACCTTTGTATTCAGTTGTATAGAATAAGAATACACACAGTATCTACAATTGTGACATTCTCTTTAGATGAATCCCTGGATAGTGTCAATTGTATTAAGAGGTGCAATAGGCTGGACACAGTGGCTCACGCCTGTAATCTCAGTCCTGTTGGAGTTGAGAGAGGTGGATCACGACGTCAAGATATAGAGACCATCCTGGACAACATGGTGAAATCCTGTCTCTACTGGTGGGCGCCTGTAGTCCAAGCTACTTGGGAGGCTAAGGAAGGAGAATCACTTGAACCCGGGAGGAGAAGATTGCAGTGAGTCCAGATAGTGCCACTGCACACCAGCCTGGCGACAGAGCAAGACTCCTTCTCAAAAAACGGAGGTACAGTAAATGCACCACGATTCGGATAGGCATGTTGGAATTGTGCTTTTTTAAAACTGCAAATGTGGCAGGCATGGTGGCTCACGTCTGTAATCCCAGAACTTTGGGAGACAGAGGTGGGCGGATCATGAGGTCAGGAGATTGAGACCATCCTGACTAACACAGTGAAACCCCATTTCTACTAAAAATACAAAAAATTAGCCGGGCGTGGTGGTGGACACCTATAGTCCCAGCTCCTTGGGAGGCTGAGGCAGGAGAATGGCATGAACCTAGGAGGCGGAGCTTGCAGTGAGCTGAGATCATGCCACTGCACTCCAGCCTGGGCAACAAAGTGAGACTCCATCAGAAAAAAAAAAAAAAAGTTGCAAATGTGTTTCTGTTTTTTTTCTATTTATAAATTTATGAATGCGTATTTTATGAGATAAAAGCATCACTATAGGATAAGCTTCTATATTCTATGAAGACTTTGTCCATCATAACATAAATATATCCATGTTGATCACAGGGTAAATTGTAAATTCCTAATCATGAGCTATAAGTCATTTTAGGATGTAGTCTCCACCTGCATATCTACTTTCATCCCTTATCAGTCCCATTTCAGAGGCAAAATAGCACAGCAGCTACACCACAAGCTTTGGAGGCAAGCTACCTGAGATTGCATCCCAGGCTTATCATTAACCTTCTTCAAGCCTCATATTCCTCCAGTAAAATAAAGATAGTTACATTCACTAATTCACAGGATTGTTATGGAGAGAAATGAAACGATCCACACAATACACTTAGAAAACTTTCTAACACAAAGTAAGTTTGTGGTTATTGCTATTTTTATTAATGTCATTTCACAGTCCAGCCACTTGAAGTTCCCCAGCCTTTCTCATGCATCTATGCCTCTGAACATCAGACTCTTCTTCACGTTAGAGAAAATATTCATCCCTAACTTATCCAACTGGCAAATTTCTTCTTACCTTTGAGGTCTCAACTCAAGTGCTGCTTTCTATGAGAAGTCTTTCCTGACTTTGCCATTCAGACTCAGGGATTACTCCTCCAAAGTTCAACATCATATTGAGCATAACTTGATTTTGACAGTTAACATCATGCTTTATTGGTTTGCTTGAAATTCTGTCCTCTACTGGACTAGAAATATCTTGAAGGCAGAAAATAATAATTCCATTTTTGAATTCCCAATGTCTAGCATGTAGTTAACACTCAATGAATATGAAGTGACTATATAAATTAATGATTTGAGTTTTCGTTTGTATTTTTATATGTACATTTATTTAGAAATACATGTATTTGTACTCTGCCTAGTTTAAGATTAAATTATTACTTAGATTTTGGACATAAAATATGAGTGGTATCCATTTTGGGGAAGAAACATTTTTCCCTTATCATGATGTTTTCCTTCTATGTGAAGAAAGCTCTATTTATGCAAATTCCTGGCCCCTCCACCCCCTCATTTATTCCTCCTCACCTGTGAGTTCTTAATCAGACTGAAGAGTTTGACATGAAAACTGATCCTCCTAGGCCAAGCCCCTCCTTCTCTCTTTCAAGAATGGACTACCCACAAAGAGAATGGGTTCTCAGTTGCTATGGTCAGATAGTCAGCTTGGCCATGAAAACCCAGTCCTCATGGTATAAATTGTATCTTGTGCTGAAAATTATCCCCAATTTTGAATTTTGATATCAAGAAGCTGGTTTATCTTTAGATATAATCCACGTTGGCAACTGAGAGCGATATTCACAATTAAGCAGATATTTTTTCTTCCAATTGCCTTTCCCTTTGGTCTTATTTCTCAAGTGATTTAGAATTCAGGCATGGAACAATGAGGCTTTTTACTGAACTCTTGAAACTATAAACATCTTTCATAATTTAACTATGTTTGCACTATGACATAAATGAAAATGTATTACTCAACACTCTTATCATGTCTACAGTATTGCATGCATGTATCTCAAGCAATGTTGGTGGGTATAAGGGTCTGTACAAGGAAGATGCTCACTGTGATTATGAAAAAAAAAAAAATGAAACAAACCTTTTCAATCTACTGTGACACCAAAAGTAGCATGATCTTTTTTACCAATAAAAAAATCACTCTTCTGATGCTAAAAAATTTCTAGGAGAAAGGCAGCAGAAAATTCATTCATCTGACTGGTACTGTCTTAGAACCTTCAGATACTCCAGGCAATCTCTTGCTTACAAACTTCATTTTCACAGACCCTAACATGCCACTTATCTAGTGAGAATTTCATATCTATGCATGTTTCATGATTCACTTATTTCACTTTCCATTGAAAATAAACCTTTAATGAATAAAACGGGTTTTTTCCACTTTATTAAGTAAAACATTTAACATAATGCAAAACAATTTTAAGTTGAAGTATCATATTAGATTGTGTTGATTTGTTAATCAAACATGATGATAGGTGACAGAAGTGGTTTGCATTTGCATTTTATAACATTATAATACTATAAAATATAAGAATAAGAAACTAAACAAATCACAGTTATATTAAAATATATTTTCAGGGAGAGTGGGAAAAATAGTTTCTTATCATTATATATAATTACAGTTCTAAGATTTCACTAAGGAACTATCCCAGAGTCTCAACTTCTATTTGGTAGATTTCATTTTCATATTCATTTTTATACAGATTTTATATATCTCAGTCACATTTCAGCTTATTTTATCTGGAAAAATATGAGCCAGCCATAAATGGCACATTATTACTCATTTCTTTAGTCATTTCTTTACGTTTAACTAAAATATTTTTTGCTAATATGGGCTATGGTTTCAAATTTTGACAGACATTCATAAACACTTTATATAAAAATTATATATAAAATTTTCTTCTTTAAACCTAGAGGAGGTAATATAATTAATGAAATACTTGTAAACATAAAGCTTATAACATTATCCCAATATATATTGGATGACTTATCTTTAGAAGGCATTGTCCTACATCTGTGAAATTACATGAGCCATAGGCCAAATGCTTAGCTTTCATGAAGTTTTCTCAATACCTTCAAAAACTTTATTAATTCATCCAGTTAACTAAGATACTATTGTAGCTCCTTTATATTAATCAGTATTCTGCCCCAGTATAGATTAATGATATCTGTTCATGATATGTGTGTATTAGAAAATCTTTTTAACTGAATAAAATGTCTTGAACATATCTGTCTTGCTCACATTCTTTTTTCTGTGTATATTTTTATCTATAAAATATATGTAGTAGCTATTGTGTTGTACTAAACAAAAACTTCAGTACAAATCTTACTGCACCTACCTTTGCATGCTCAGTTTAATGATACTAAAAGTACAACAACAAATGTGGGAGTCTGAAATTCTTTTAATGTTTAAGGCTGTTAAATTGGAAAAGATATGATACAAATGGTATAAATTAATCAACACATTAAAAAGATACTTAATATTTAACTTAGATATCACTTTTCCTGCCTCAGGATACTTGGTAAGAAATTTGGGAATTTTGAAAAATCTGTACATTTACAACGGGAAGAAAAGAAGATGTCATTGAAAAAAACAAGATAATCCTCATTCACTGAAAAGTCCCGACAAATATTTATCCAAGGGCTTGTGATGTACCTCATATTATATTTTAGGAAATTGACCCCAGATAATTCCTGTTTCTTTTTCTATTTTGTAGAAGTGTTTGCACTAAGTTACAATGTTTGAGATTCCATTTTGAAATTCACCTAAGTTAAGCCAGAGACTTCTGTATCAAGAATCTTTTGACTTCAAGTTAATGAAATATTTCTCAAACTCTCTGAGACAAATTGGCACTCACTTTCCATTCCCACTTCTTTCTTAGTGCATTTTCTTCTATAGTAATGACTGAAATGCTAAAAACTACGTTTCCCAGGCTTCCACCTTAGCTTCTCTATGAGAAAAAGATTCTTCCAATTAGTAGTACTGAGAAGCTGCTGAGAAGATGGAAAGGAGAAAAAAAAAAAATCCATGTGTCTATTAACATTTGCTATTTTTGCTGGCCAGCAAGGTCACGAAGTAGAACTTTTCTGCCTCAGCATTTCACTATGTCACTGCTGGTGAAGTGGGTGTTAGAAGGCAGTCGGATTGTGGAAGAATGAATAGCCTGACTCCAGTGTGCCGACTCCAGTGTGCAGACTCCAGCTTTGAAGATGTCAAAAGAAGATTCTGGAGCAAGAAACTTCCTGATCCAGATTCCTATTCCTGGATTTGTAGTTTTTGCATTGTGTGGTTGAACACAATTCCTCCTTACGTCACACTTTCTGATGTACCCAAGGTTATAGCTTCCCTGGCAGGACAATTCTGTAGTGTTCTGAAAGTCAATTCTAGAAGCCCAGTCCTCCAGGATTTCCAATCATTTGGTAAATATTTAATTCACTCTTTTAAATTTTCTTCTGCTTAAAATATCTTGTGATTTTTCTTTCATGCAATGAACCCTAATATAGTGATATAAACTATGCTGAGTTGTAAAAGTAATTTACTGGCTAACATAATTAAAACACCCTTGTGTAAATGTGACTTCAGACAGAATGAGTCCAGAAACTCATAGACTTCAATAACATAGCCCAATGCAACTCTCTGCTTTGTCATTTATTATCTTGGCTGAATCCTCAAGTATGGTGGAAGATGGCTGTGGCAGCCCGGCTTCTCACATTCCCAGGCTCCAGTCCTGTGCTGAAGACCAGCTGCCTCTCCTTGGCAATACCAGCAAAAGATTCAGTGAGTCCTATTGTCTCTGATTAGATAACATGCCCATCTCTGATGTAGTCATTAAGGCTAAAGCAATTTAAAAGTCCCATTTACCAAATTTGCATACTGTGTGTTACTCTTAGAATGGAAGCAGTAAGAATGAACTCTATCCTAAACATAATCTAGGAGAACTGGGACTTCTTCAAGGAAATTTAGGTGCCATTACCACAAGAAGAAGCACATGATTCAAAGCCAAACAACAAATGTCTACTGCATATTTTCCTTAAAATATAAGCACTTCCTAAAGGATTATAATTTTATCATTTGCATGTTAGTAAAAATTTATTCAATCAGATTATTTACCTTTCCATTTTGACAAAGAATTGTTAAATAGAAGACATTAATTTTAAAATACTTACCAAATTTCTACGATGATGTAGTCTCTAATCTCTGCCCTTATGAATCTTCCAAAGCAACAATAAGGCAATTGCATAATTCATTACAAGTAGAAAAAACAAAGCTACCAGAAGACGAGTAGAGATAAAGTGCTGTCGATACTCAGAAGAAGGATGAATTATTTCAGTTGGGAAAATTGAGAAAAGCTTCATGGAACTCACAGAGATGAAAAGAGATCAGTACAGGTAAATGAGAAATGGGGAGAGCACAAGAATTTATTGAGAAGTTTATTGAAAGCAGTATAAAAAAGAATTTTCTAAGAACCGTAATAATCTTTTCATAATTATGTTTTTTCTTTTGTGTAAAGTTCATATAATGATAATGCCAGAGGAATAGGCAGAAAGAGATGTCCTCACAATTGTTGGAGAGGATGATTCTATAGCACTTGTGATTGGATATTGTCTGTTTCATAATTTATTTGTATTTAATTTTTTTTTTTTTTTGAGATGGAGTTTCACTTTTGTTGCCCAGGCTAGAGCACGATGGTGTGATCTCGGCTCACTGCAACCTCCACCTCCCGAGTTCAAGCAATTCTCCTGCCTCAGCCCCACCAGTAGATGGGATTACAGGCATGCACCACCGCATCAGACTAATTTTGTATTTTTAGTAGAGACAGGATTTCACCATGTTGGTCAGGCTGGTCTCGAACTCCTGACCTCAGGTGATCTGCCTGCCTCGGCCTCCCAAAGTGCTGGGATTACAGGCGTGAGCCACTACGCCCATCCTTAACCTTATTTTTAAAAGGATTTGAGATGGCTGACCTAGCAATTAATTGGATATGCGGGCCAGTGAGAGAGAAGAGATAAAGATGACATTCGATAAATATATGTTGAAAAATGAATTAATTTACTGAGCCTTGGTGAATGGAAGATGGAAATGTCACTATGAGAGTTGAGCAAGTCTGGAAGGAGTTGATTTGTAGAGATAATGGGAATTGACAGCAAATATATTACAGCAGGTACTTCTTGAGTTTGTAACTACATGGATTGGTTGTACCAAAAATAAAAAATAAAAAAGAAGAGGAGGAAAAAGAAGAAGAAAGAAGGCAATTTAGTTGCCTTGTGGCAGTCTTTACGAGCTGTGAAACATGTCCCCACTGAACTTCAGTTGTGGTTAGAAAGCGTAGTATCGTGAGTCTCTCCCTAAGCAGACAGACAGCAGGTGACCTGACTTTGCTTATGATATCATGGGACTCCCAAATTGTCCATCTTCTGCAGCAATTGGAAAATTGCAGCAATTGCAGTAATCGGAACTTTACTTAGAGCTACTTGGAGTCAAGGGGCTCGCACTGCATTCTACAAAAAGTATCACACTATCCTTCCTTTTATCTTCTCTCAAAAGGTGCATGAATGGCACTTTTCATGACTGGCCACCCTAATAATATCAGTGCAAAGATTGTCCAGAGAGGAGAATTGGACTCCCCATTTCAGAAACAGCTGTTTCAAAACAGTCAAAGCAATGCATTCATATGTTGTTTAAGTGCAATAAATATTTCCAGTATTCTTGTAGCATATATGGAAGATAGATACCATCTTGACTCTGTAGATTAAAAACAAATGAAGGAAGCAAAAAGATTGACATTTGCTCACACTAGCAGACCACCGTAATTAGAAGCATAAACCGGAACTGGATGCTGCCTAAAATCAATGCTTTCAGCTTTCCCCAGCATTCTTCATGTCCGTGTTATTCCCATAAGCAGCAATGGAAGAAAGGTATACCCTTCCTGCCCTCCTACAAGCAAAACACTTGCTCAAGTGTAATTCTGTTTCACCGGTTTAATATAGACATTACATATCTAAATTGAAGTCTATAGGATTCAGACAGTTCTGGCTGTACACTTGGATAGGTGACCTAAGCCCTAGTTTTCTCATCTGCAAAACAGAGACAGCAATAATAATTTGTTCATATGATAACTATTGTTTTCAGAGTACATACTGGGTTAGGTGTTTAGTACAAAGTTTCAACCCCATATGTCCTCTGAAACCAATATTTTTATTCTTAAGAAGTTCCTTTTGCTGATAAAAGACATTTGTTTTTTCCTGATAAGTTTCCACTTATAAATGCAGTTTGCTTGAAAATAATTAGTATGTTTGCAATATTCAGTTGTTCATTTTAAAAGGTAAAGAAACAAGAGGCTTTTTAGCCCTATGAAACTATTTCGAGAGTAATCTCTTTAATAAAAACAACACTGTGTTTTAAATCTTTCATTATTCACTTGTGTATGGTGAACTGAGATGGATACTTCATCCTCCTTGGATCTGAAGACCAAAATATGCTCAGCTGCAGACCAATTATTATATTCAAGTATTTTCAAAACTCTGAATGGGATATGTTGAGCTGTGCTTGTGTGATTAGCTTCATTGATTTCTATAGAAAATGCAGTGCTTAACTTCAATCAGTATAGTGGTTGAGTAGTTCAAGGAAGTTTACTCTTCCTTTGAAATTCACAAGGAACATACAATACAAAGCCAGCCGTGTAAGGGTCACAATGACAATTTACCAAAATTAGAGGTCTCAGGATCATCTATAATCTGTCCATTTGAACAGACTTGTGTTTCATCAGATGTGTGTTTGCAGTCTTACCTTACTTACAGATTACACGGTGCAATTACTTGCAAACAACTATTGATTACTTTAAAAATAAATAGGAATCCATTACATGGGAGTCTCCACTCTTTCTTTTGTTCGGAAATATTTTATTGTCTTCTAGTTGAAATAGTAATGTCTTGTGCCTGGAAAACGATCAGGCATTCACTGAAAAATACGGAGGCTTTTAACACAATGAAAACACTTAAGTGGAAAACTGGTGGTTAATGGATCCTCAACAATAACAGACATAAAACTTGGCGAGCTCTTAATCTATCTTTCCACCTATCCAACTAATTATTTCTATGATGCCTATGATCAAAGTTACTTAGTTGAGCTGAGAGAGATATTAGAATTTCAGCATAATACATGATGAAGGTTTTCTCCTGCCTTTACTTGGCTGGAACCATATTGGGATGTATTAGGATTAGTGATACAATGTCTGTGACATACCCTGGGCTCCTTGGAAGGGAGTCAGTACAGAATTTGAAAGCTTAAAATGTTATGCTTATCTCATCCACACTTTGGAGGGAGTCTTTCCTTAGCAACTCGGGTGATATTTGGCCTATCAGTTGCTGTTAACAATTTATTTGCCATAATGTTCAAGACCTGGCAGGTATTTTGATTATACAGAAGACCAGCAACTTGAGGATTGTTCTGCTGTCTTCCAGAGTCAAAGCAAAGCTCTTCATGGAGATAATGAAAGAAGGAAATTAAATGATTCTACTTCTACTTCCACTTCTCATGAAGACCATTATCTAAAGCAGAATCACATCAAAAATAGCCTGTTCATCCCTCCTGCCAAGTCCAAAATCAGGAGGTCCATGATCAATAGTGTAGTGACTAAGGAACAGTTCTGATATATTTTGAAACACTGTTTTCAAACATTTGCACATAACAATTTTGAAAATGTAGAATTCCTTATTCTCAAAACTCTTCTGATAAAATGTAGATTTAGTTTTGTAAGATGACATTTATTAAAAGTATTCAAGATATTGTCCTAGCTGCCAGTTGTTGTTTCTTTTGCTTTCTGCCCTGTGAACTCACTGAAAGCTGTTTGTCTTTAAGGACCTGCAGATAATTGAGCTATACATGCAAGGATGATGGTCAAATGGCAGGTCAAATGTATATCCTATGAAAGGGTTGGTGGCTTTCAGTGTTCAATCTCACCAGTTCGTTGTTACAAAAGTAGTGAAAAATATTCTTCAAATATAATCCTTTCACACCATTCAAATAGAGTCAGGAAAGCTTTCTCAGCTTTTTGCGAGGTTCCATCAAGAAGAATAAACATAATATTATATACATAGCCATTGCATAAGGATTTAGCTGCATGAACTTTGAGGGCAACATTGTTCCAATGTTCCATTTGAGAATAAAAAAATATACTTGGTTGAATACTGCAGATGACGTCCATAGGAACACAGGTAAGTTATCTCATTCATTCATTGAGTCACTCGTGCACTCAATGAACACATATTTGCATTCAACAAATCCATTACATATTCATCTATTCTGGTAACAAGGAAACGTTCGTTCCAACAGGAGATTGAGTTTTTGTGAAAAGTTTAATTTATTCTTTTGTCAAATTCTTTAGATCTAGACAATCAAAACTGACATATAAAAAATTGCAATTTTAATAAATTTTATAATTGTGTAAGTGTCGGGCAGTCCCAAATCTTATTTCCATCAAAGGATTGCTTGCAAGTTGATTTGACTGGTGCTTTTCTTTTCTTTTTTTTTAGCTTGTCATCATAATGACATATTGGAAGACTATCATAAGTGGATACTACTAAAAACACACTATTTCACTTTTGAATTCAACAGTATTTTTCAGGTCAACAAATTATTGGCAGTAGTATTTGGTAACGTATTCATTGCAATAACAGTGGTCCCCAACATTTTGGCAACAGGGACTGGTTTCATGGAAGACAATTTTTCCATGGAAGCCAGGTAACCATTCCACATCAGATCATCAGGCATTAGATTCTCATAAGGAGCATGCAACCCAGATCCCTCACATGAGGAGTTCAAAACAGTGCTCGGACTCCTGTGAGAATTTAATGCCACTGCTGACCTGCCAGGAGGCAGAGCTCAGGTAGCAATGCTCACTCACCAGCTGCTGCTACTGGTCTGTGGCCCAAGGGTTGGGGACTCCTGCATAGCATATTAAACCCTTTTATGCCCAGTGTTCCATTATTGGAACTCTAAGCATATGAGAGTTGTTTATATCCTACTGCTCAAGGTCATTGCCAAGCGCTGATTGCAAAAATTCAAAAAATTGCAACTTCAGTCATAAATGGGTTAACTGTGCCCGAGGAGGAAGTATATGCTTTGGTTTAGGATCTTGTCCAATCTGCTTTAACTGTTATTTGAATGGTAGAAGTAAACGTTTTTCCAAATTCTCTTGTGTCAAGCGACGGCCAAATATCAAATATCAAAGCATCAGCATAAACATACTTCACACATTGACAATAAGAGTAATACCTGTTTTGATATGAGATTATATTTTCCAGTCTGTTGACCTGGGCAATTCTCTTGTGCATAATATCAGGCAACCCTCAATGTCTACCTCAAAGTGTCCCTCTAAACAGTTATTTCTGGAATCTGTGAGATATGGTCATATACATTGTAAAGTTGCCCATGGCACACTCAAGTCACCTCAGGTGTCACTTGTAAAGCTGCTTTTTAATCATCCTCTGTTCTCTTTTGTTAATTGTTACTATCCATTTGTCACAGATGAAAATATTTCCATTGCATAAAGTTAAGGAAGTTAAAATGTTAGCTTTCTGCCCTCAAAAAAAATTAATTAAAGAAATGTAATCTAGTTTAATAAAAAAAAATGTCAAGAAGGCATTGCAGAATGCTAACAGAAAGATTGCTCATGAACTTCAGCTTAGCAATTGGTCCATTCAATCTATTTGAAAGAAAAATGTGAACAGAGAATTGCCCAGGCTAATAGGCCTGAGTAGGGATGGCTACAAATCCTTCTTTTTTTCTTACAAAGAAAATGGAACTTGATATTTAGAAAGCATTGCCCTTCCATGAAAAAAAATTAATAAAAATAATTTTACTACATGCAGCATGCTTTAGGGGCTAAAATCTAGGTGAAGTTAAAAGTGATCCTTTTCTTTCTTTCTTTTTTTAATTGTAAAGGACACTAAGAAGTAAAGTTTATCCTGTTCTTTAGTCAGGAGGTGGGGCAGAACTCTGGAATGTAAGATTGCTCAAAAACATCTGCACTTGCCAACAGTTAACTTATGGGAATAAAACCTTTTTTGTATAAGTGATTAGATTCTCTGAGCTTCAAAGAGAGTTGCGGCATCTTAATTACATGGAATATAACTACTCCAGTTAAAAACAAAATATTCAAGGTGAAAACACGGTAGAATTAAGCAGTATGATTTCAACCTTGAAACTGAAGCTTTATCTTATCACTGTATTGCCCTGTAATGGAAAACTGAACTTGAGTTAATCAGTATTCCTGATTACAAATAGGAAAATTGAGGGGATTTTTCAGAACCTTCTTTTTATTGTAAAAGAAATGTCATGACCATGATTTAGATTGAAACATTTTGCAGAGGATAAAAGGTTTTTAAAATTCTGATAAACGCAGGCTAACTTCTGAGATTTATAACTTATTGAACTTTTTATGCATAAAACATTTAGATTAATTCATTTAAATAAACTATTAGATTGTTCTCCTGTCACTGCCTCAGATGTACCTACTTGGTCTTTCTTTTTCATAAAGTAAATTTAGTGATTAACTGAGTACATTTAAATACAATTTGTCTTGAATAAGAAAAATGTGAAGATAAAGTAGCTGTAAACAACTAAATAAAGCTATAACAATGCAAAGAAGAGACACAGAACTGAATAGATGAGAGAGTTGCAAGCATTGAATATTGATTGAGACTCTAGTTCACCGTAAGTGTATCTGCCTATCTTACTTGTTTGTTTCATATTTTTAACTAGGCTGGGAAAGAAACCAACAAGACTACACGAATACTTTATCATTTTACTGTATACTTGCTTCTGTGTCATTCTAGCAAACGTTGTTGCATGATAATGACAACCCAAGCTCGGAGTAATAGAGACACAGAGTTTATTCACCAATTCAGTACACACCAAGCAAAATGGGGCCCATATATCTAAATGCTAGGTTAATTTTATAGCTTGTATGACCCCAGTGTACACTAGAGTTCTTCCATATTACTCGGGGAGAAAACACTCATAGTTCAGGGCAGTTGCAGACCACTTTAGGAATCCCACATCCTCGGAGTTCCATTTCAAGGCAAATCATTGTTCTGATTTAACTCAAAGAAGTGAAACAAGAAATGAAATCTTTGCTCAAAATCACCATGCTTTCCAAAATTTCTTCAAAGTAAGAATTGTATTAGTTTTGACTCAGAATGGAACCCGTTTCCTCTCTGTGTGCTCTGAGCTACCCATTTCACTGAGAGCTCCAGCAACCAAAAAACCAGTGTATCCTGACAGTTTGTGATAAAGGCCATAAGAAAGCCCTGTACTCATAGTTACTCCTGTGGGATTTTTCCTCTTACAACCTCTGTCATCCGTGTCTTCTGGCTGAATATTCAGCATTTATAAATATCAATATATTTCATCATTTTCATCTGAATTAGAGAAAGATTTATACAAACTGGAGATAAATGAGAGCATGAGAATTACAAGAATAGTGCACTATGGAGCAAAGTTCCTGATAATTAAAAATAGAATTATTATAAATCTATGTATGTAGAAGACCAAAGAAAACAGGTTTAAACCAAATCATGACCTGCATTAGCCTTTCATTTTTACCATTTTTCTCCAATATATTTGTTGTTTCCAAAAGAAAAAAAAAGTAAAAATAATTCTGACATGTTGGATTAGTGTTGGAAAAGCATTAAGATGATCCATTCACTTTTTGTTTATAGACAAAATGCGTAAAGTGCTAAAGTGCTGACAAAGGGACTAGATGGGGCTCAGTCCTCTGAATTAGATTCTAGTCAAAAGCAGTCTTTTCTTTTGGCATCAGCCCTACTTACTTCCAAAGACAAAAAGGGTCACAAATTTTTTTCTTCTGGAGGTTCTTTACTCCTTTCTGACGTTTTATCCTGTTGTCCCTCTCTCTTGCTGCTTTTTTTGAGTTAGTTATGCAGCTTAATTTGATCACGCTTAGCACAGTGAGAGATCAGACTAATCTTGTGTTCTCCTTTTGGATCATTTACTGCAAAATGTTCTAGATCTTACGAAATTGCAGGATTCCTCTGTCAACTACACACATAAAAGCATCCTCCATATATCTTTGTCTTTAAACTTTCTTCTAAATATTTGAGAGTGAAAACACAAAACACATGGACTGGGAGATCAAATGCCCTCTATGAAATACAATTTCACAGCTATGTGTCATAATTAATTCCCAGTCTTGTGACATAATGTTAAATACATTTTGGATAACTCATAAATCACCTAAAGATATACATATACATATATACACACACACATATACAGAGAGAATAATCTCTTCTACTAAAAAAATCTTTTAAGACTAACAATATAATGTTTCTTAATGTTCTGTGTTTTCATCTGTTAGATGACCAATTTTCTCTGAAAATTTGTTCTGCAATTATATATCATTGAGAAGATATATTTATATAAGTTGGTTTATTTGGCAAATGCCTGGGTATTTGAGTTTGTTGAATTTTTGTTTTTTATTTGTAGTATGTTTGATGCTTGTGGTGTGTGTGTGTTTGTGTGTGTGTGTTCTGTCTCCCCAGTGATTACGCATCTTAGAATTCTTGAGAGTTATGTCTATTTGATGTATAACATCATTTCTATGCAGTTTATGCCAGTGTAATTCTTCAAAACCATCACTAACTCAACATAGACCAAGATAAACATAACTTCTTAAGTTGAAATGTTTCAAACTTATTCTGGCCAATTTAAGTAGGGTAGAAAGTTCAATGTTACTGTATTTTTTACACACAAATTTCTTTTATTATGAACTAATACCTACATCACAAAAGAAAAACATGGAGAAGAGATGATAAATAAAAATAGCTAAAATCCTTTGCTCATCACTGTCAGAATTTTAAGGTATCTTTTTTCCTACCACTGCATTTGAAAGTAGCTTTGCTGGATGTCTTTATTTACAACTATTCTAGGCACATAATGGATAGAAGAGTAATAACGCTCATTTATATAAGGAAACTCAGGCCTCTCATCACGAGTTTTGGTGCCCATATGTAAACTGGCACATGATACCATGTTACATGTATTTCCTAGTCTTGCTCTGTTACATCATCTTTCTATGCCCTTCCAATTTGCCTAAATTAACAAGCAGTTCAACTGACAGACACTGTAGGGCATGATAGTTATGAGAGAAGACTAACAGGGAAGGCTTATGTGTCTCATCCTCCCAGGTAAAGATGTATATTTTAAAGGAGGTCTTCTAATGCCACCTGGAGCTAGGATTCCCTGCAGAATATCTCTGATCACATTAGCAGTGTTTATTGAAATCCCACAGGGTATAAAACCCTGTGCTAGGATCCTGTGGCACTTATGAGAAATATTCATAGTCCCAGATTTTACCCAGATGTCAGTTTAGTACTAAAATATTGTATGTACATGTCAGTAAAAAGACAAGGGTTAGAAGGGGCAGGCTGTAGTATGAAGAGCTGCAGAATCAAAGTCAAACATACTTGCATTTGAATTCAGCTTTATGACGTTGCTCTTCTGGGAATATCAGAGGGCTACTGAGATTTTCAGAGGCTCAGTTTCCCATGTATGAAAAGCAGAAGCAGTAGCATCATTATCATGATAGGTAATACTTGTTGAATGATTATCATGTTCCACGCATGCTCTGTAGTACTTTGCATATTTTAACTCAGTTATTCCTTATAACAAACCCAAGAGGCAAACATTATGTCCCCATTTACAAATGATAAAATTGAGGCATAGAGGATTAAATAGCTTGCCCAAGGTCACATTGCTGGGAGTTGAAGGAGTCAGGATTTGATCCTGGGCAGTCTGAATCTAGTATCTGAATTCTTAACCTCTATTCTACACTGCCTAATGAGACTTTTGTAAGAATTAAATAAAATAACAGATATCCACTATTAGCAATGTGCAAAGCCATAACTTGTAATAGCCTCTGATTCCCAGATGACCTGAGAAGTTTCTCAAAGAGAAAGGTTTACTTGAAGGAGCAACTTGACTTGTGACTTAACAGAGGAAAAGGTAATGAAAAGTTGCTCTCTTTTTTTTTTTTTTGAGATGCAAAGAACATTTACTTGAACTTTACTGCACTTCTCTGGGTGTGAAATTCTTCCCCCTCAGAAAACCTTAATTCTGTCCCCAAACAGAATTAAGAATTTAAAAAAAAACAGAATATTTTTATTTTAGCCTCCAAATTTTCTGCTGAGTTTCAAAGGTAAAATCAGAGGTAAGGTCATTCCTTAGAAATAGTATAGATGTCATACATGGATTTCAACACAGATTTCAGAATACAGAGTTTTCTACAAAATATACAATGACAAAAGTTATTATGCCCTTTTTAAGTCTATATTCATCAGAAATGTTTACTCATTCAATAAATATGTTTTCATTAAGGCAATCAACATAAGAATCTACTGTATATCAGACATAGCACCAGACCCTGAGATTACAAAGGCGATCTGTTCATATTGCATCACCATTAGTACATTCACAGTTCTTATTACTTTGTATCCTCTTCCTTCTTAGTGCAAGATTATCCTGGTTTGGTAAGGTGAAACCAAGTCCTACTCCCAACTTAGTGTATGATCTTTGGCAGAATCTGGTATCACCTCGTGGGTTCAATTACATGGAGTCCTGGCCAGAACAGTTTGTTCAAATACTGTTACTCAGTCTGATTGAACCTCGAGAGTTTGCTGAGAATTTTGAGATAAAGACATTGGTTCTTCACACTAAGCAGCATCATGTGACTATGAAGTCCTTAGAGCTCCAGCAGACATATTTCCATCTTGAGGACAGCTAGTCTTAAGGTGAAGTGAATCCCACAGATGCCAGAGTGTTCAGATGGGAAAAAATTACAATAAAAACAGGTTCTTGATGCTATCATTAAACTGCTGTATTAAGCCACCTCTAAAATTTGACACTTCCAGTTGTTTCAGCTATATGTGAACCAATAAATTCCCTTTATTAGTTAAGCCAATTGAATGTGGACTTTATGTTCTTAGAAGTAACAGACTTGTGATTATTATAAATTCCTAGAGTCAATGCAATCTAAAGTTCTATTTTTCATAACCCTGAGAATCACAGCCCTGAGATGCACTAGCAAAATGAATTGCCCTTCTTACCAAGTGTACCTGGCATACATTTTGAGCTCCCTGGATCTTACTGGTACTCGGCTACAGAGCCACAAATGATCAAATAGTTTGTTGATTTGCCAAAGTTTTTAGCTTGTTTTGTTTTGTTTGGTATGATTGCCTAAAAGAAATCCAACAATTGGACAAATATCAGACTATCTTTATAACTTGCTGCAATGGTTCAAACATGGCCCTGAGATGCACTAGCAAAATGAGTTGCCCTTAGTACCAAATGTATCTGGCATACATTTTGAGCTCCTTGGATCTTACTGGTACTCAGCTACTGCGCCACAAAGGATTAAATAGTTTGTTGATTTGCCAAAGTTTTCAGCTTGTTTGGTTTTGTTTTGTTTTGTTTGGTGTGATTGTCTAAAAGAAATCCAACAACTGGACAAATATCAGAGCATCTTTATAACTTGTTGCAACGGTTCAACCTGATTTAGTACTTTTGATAACCAACGACTGAATAATAAGAAATTCCTGGACTAATGCCTATGAAAATACCTTTAAAGACATTGCACTAAATCTAATATTGTCAAAATGACCTATAAAACACTGCATAAATTAGGAAGAATAGTAAACATAAAGGTGCAAACAAGTATTATTTCTTTATGTCTTCCATCTTCTTTAAATTTTCTCCTCATTTGTTCTACCCCACCCAACTAAACATACTGCTCTTCTCCAAATATGCCAGACACAATTCCCACCTCTGAGCTTTTGTGTTGGCTTTTGCTTCTATCTAGTAAAAACTAGGTTGATGATTCTCTCAGTTGTTTCTCTAGACATCAACATAATTCTCTTCTTTACCTTCCTAAAGTCCTTATTCAAATATCTCTTTTCTATGAAGTTTTCTCTTCCCACTCCACTTAAAAATATAAATACTTCCCTACAAACCAGCAATTTCTACCCCTTTCCTGCCTTGTATTCTCTGTAGCACTTATCACCATTTAACATCTTATGTGCTATATTTTTTTTTGTTTCCTGACTTTCTCCATCACTGGAATGTACCCTTCATGAGCACATGTTTTTGTCTAATTTCTACAAGGGTCCCTGACACTCTTTAGCTAATAAATACACGTTTGCTAAACAGAGGAATCTGACCTTTTACCAAAATAAAATGATATCGGTATTCCCAGATGTCACATTCAAGAAAGTCTCTAAGAAGAGAAACAATTAAGGTAGATATAATTACAAATGAGAAAAGATGAAAATATGTAAGGTTCTGAGGGGTTATGCTTAAAAAATAAAACACTAAGGAAATACACCTTGATGTTTGGGAAAAAACATACATTATTTGGTGGGGATAAGAAATCAAGACTTTAGATAGTAGAGTTTAACACTGTGAAGAAGCGCCTGAAAGGTGTAATTCCTGTGTGAATAGAGAATAGTTTAATGGGGGAGAGCCTGAAGATTTGCATCTGCCTTAAACCTTTCCAATGGTGAGCCAGGAGCCCTCAAGGAGAAAAACTGCATATCACCTACTCCGTAAATGGTTCAGAGGAGAAGTGACATTGGATCAGCCCAGTCTTAAAAATAAAATTACAGGACAAGATTCAAAGGGAAGTTTCCAATTCCTGCCTTCAGAAAAGAGTCATGAACCATCAACAAGGGAATAAGACTGTAAGAACTTTGTAAGCGTCTGTGACTTTCATCACTTTCCCACGTTTGTTATTTTTATCGCTTCAGTATTTTCCCCAGAGGAATTAGCAGTGAAACCCTTAAAACAAAAGAGGTCTGTGTGATTCTGTCAGAGGTAGGTAAATAAAAGGTCAAACTGGCAAGACTTCACAAGCTTCTGCCTTCCTTTTTGGTGGATAACGAAACCCCAAAAGATAGAATGGGCGGCAGTGGCTATCAAAAAGAGAGGAAAACTGAACTGAATGAGTCTTGCCAGCCTACAGTGAGAAAGAAGTGAGGAAGAATCCAGTATGAGACGGGCCCTGTGGCTGGGTTGCAGAAATGCCTTCCAGCTTCCCAACATTTAGAAATGTATCTCCTCTAAAATATAAGAGTTCATGTACAAGTGGGTTCAAAAACTGTTTTAAGTACACTTGTGGTGCAACGATTTTAAAATGGATATTTTAATCAAATGAGAGATGCTTGGGATTCCTTTGGAATGTGATGTTATGCAAAGCATTTTTAAAAGCTTCAAAATAGATCTAGGTGAGCATCAGAGGCCAAATCATAGACTGGCTAGATGATTAACCAGTTTGACCTATCATGGCACATATGACCTTCTATGATTATGTTGAATAACTGCTTTTAAATGAATGTGCCATGGAAATCCAGGCTAGTATATCCCTTGGTAGTAGAAACTGTTTCTAAATAGGGCAAAATATCAAATGCATTTGATAATGAACCGAAACTCCACAGCTTGCCTCTGAAAATGTTCAAAATGATACGACACATTAAAATGTCTACAATGTTATCACTACATCTTGCCAAATATACTGAGTGTGTTAATGATGATACATCCCTACATAATACTGATAGAACAATGGTTCTCAATTTGGAGCAACTTTACCTTCTTGGGGACACTTGGCAATGTCTGGAACATTTTGTCTTTCAAGACTGGAGCAGCTGCTACTAGAATCTAGAGAGTAGAGGCCAGGTGTGCTGCTAAGCATCCTACAATTGCACAAAAATATACAATGTTGCGGGAGTAGAGTCTCCACAACAAAGAAATATGAAGTTCAAAATGTCAATCGTGTTAAGCTGGGTATGGCGGCATGCACCTCTAGTCCCACTACTCTGGAGGCTGAAGTGGGAGGATCGCTTGAGCCCAGGAGTTTAAGTCCAGTCTGGGCAATACAGCGAGGCCCCATCTTTTATATAAAGAGATTTCAACTGTGCAATAGTGCTGCAGTTGGGAACACTACTCATAAAACATTAGGCAGTGAACTTAGCAAAAAGAAGTCAAATCAAAACAAAAATCTGGTGTATAAATGTTATGTTTCTATTTTAATTTTTATCGTAATTTTTACCATCTAGAGAATTTTTCTTAGGATCACACCAGGCAAAGAATGGAGTTGCTGTCAACCTGTGACCTAATATTTAACAATTGTACTGGAATTAAGCACATGATACACCCCAAAAACACCATGACTACATTTTCATCTTTCTCCCCATTAATAGACAAATGATTCTGACTTACTTGATAGCATTCAACTGTGTTCTATCTCTTGGCATTCACATTTTAATAACACATTGTAGACGACCAACAGCCTGTAGGTCAAAACGTTGCTCTCCTGTAAGCTTATCAGCAAAGGATTTTGTCTACTGACTTCTTAGATGAAAAGTATCCCCCCCGCCAAAGAAAAGACAGATAGCAAGAAGTAAAATGAATAAGCAAGGCCTCACTAGGACCTGGTGCTTTGTTTTGGAATAAGTCTTCCATAAAGTGATGAGATGTCCCGTATGGCCAGCCAGACACATTCCTTGAATGATGAGACAGGTCTCCAACAATAGTGAAGTGTTCTGTCAATCCCTGAGTGATGTTACCATGTACACATGCAAACATTCCATCCCCAGGAAAGGATTTCTGGTAAAACAATTTGGCCCACTCTCCCAATTTAAACAACTGCAGATACATTCCACTGTGTCATTTTCAATAAAGACAGGTGGCCTGCTGGTTCTTCATACTGGAACTCTTTTCTGTGCTGTGAATGATGTGTAAGCTGCAATTTAACCATACATGTGTATAGAGTATTTATGGTGACATAAATCAGAGACTCTTCAACTGGCTTTACATCAAGCATTCCTATTCTCTGCACATTTCATAGAGTGATAAGGTAGCACCTCTTTTTTTCCTAGAGTATCAAGTATTAAAATATGAGTCAGCTACTGGCAAGAATGTTATGAACTTCCTCACTAGCAACTGAATTAAGTGACAGCATTAATACACAGATAAGCTACCCTGTGTTCCATTCCAAGCCCGAATGATTCTTTTAATGTTTGTCATTTAATGTGGCACCACTTGTGCACCCATTGTCATGTTCTTGCAGTAATAATTCTATGCTAGTAGAAAGCTTCTAGAAATCCAAACAGCAGTAGTCAATATATAGAGGAGTTGTGTGAGAGGCATTCAAAATGTATGGTTCTGTGGTGCTGTGGTATCCTCACTTCTGGATATTAAAAAAGCTATTGGCGCCAAGTTCTTTTCAATGAGGTTTATTTTATTTTATTTTATTTTATTTATTTTTGGGACAGGCTCTCACTCTGTTGCCCAGGCTGAAGTGCAGTGGTGCAATCTCAGCTCACTGCAACCTCTGCCTCCCAGGCTCAAGTGATTCTCCTGCTTCAACCTCCCAAGTACCTGGGACTATAGGCATGTACCACCACGCCCAGCTAATTTTTGTATTTTTTGCACAGATGGCTTTTGCCATTTTGCCCAGGCTGGTCTTGAACTCCTGGACACAAGGGATCTTCCCACTTTGGCCTCCCAAAGTGCTGGGATTACTAGCGTGAGCCACCATGCCCAGCCAAGGTTAATTTTATGTTAACTTTGCCAGCAGATAAAGATGAAATACTTACTACTCTATAAAACTCAAAAAGAATTATGATTTTATGGTCTTGAGTGTGGCTTGATTATAAAAAGCTTTTTGCTGAAGTAAATATAACAAGGTTCCAAGAGAGAGGCTTTGCTTCCAGGACTCATCTCCTGAGACGAACAGTTATTTGCAAGCCTATATGTTTGTGATACTAGAGGACTAGCATCAAAATAAATGGAATCAAAAAAATAATAAAAATCAATAAATTTTTGTTACAATTTTAAAGAAAATTCCAGTCCCTTCAGATTCTTCCCACCATTATAGGTTCACATATATGTCTGAGCTCTCCGACCTGCATTCTATTAGGATGGTGCAAATGTAATTGCCGTTTTTGCACTGTTGGATTTTGACATTTGATATTGGAATACAATTTTAAATAAATGTGGTTATGTTACGTATCATTTTAATGCACATTTCTCACTTTATATTTTTCTGCTAATGACTTGTTACTTGCTGTTTATATTATGTTTATTTTAGACCATGGGAAGGACGTTAGACAAAAAGCAAATTCGAGCAATTTTCTTATTCAAGTTGAAAATGGGTAAAGCAGTGGAGACAACTCTCAACATCAACAGCACATATGGCCCAGGAACTGCTAATGAATGCAGAGTGCAGTGCTGGCTTAAGAAGTTTTGCAAAGAAGAAGAGATCCTTGAAGATAGGGGACATAGTGGCCGGCCATCGGATGCTGACAACGACCAATTGAGAGCAATCATTGAAGTTGATCGTCTTACAACTACACAAGAAGTGGCCAAAGACCATTCATTCTACCATCGTTCAGCATTTGACGCAAATTGGAAAGGTGAAAAAACTCTGTAAGTGGGTGCCTCATGAGCTGACCCACCATAAATCAAAAGAATCATCGCTTTGAAGTGTCGTTTTTCTTTTAAGAAGACACAACAACAATGAACCATTTCTCAATCGGATTGTGACATGGGACAAAAACTGGATTTTATATGACAACCAGCAATGACCAGCTCAGTGGCTGGACCGAGAAGAAGCCTCAAAGCGCTTCCCAAAGCCAACCTTGCACCAAAAAAAAAGGTCATGGTCACTGGTCTGCTGCCAGTCTGATCTGCTAAATCTTTCTGACTCCCAGTAAAACCATTATGTCTGAGAAGTATGCTCAGCAAATCGATAAGATGCACCTAAAACTGCAACACCTTCAGCCAGCCTTGGTCAACAGACAGGGCCCAATTCTTCTCCAACAAAACCCAACTGCATGTCATGCAACAAATGCTTCAAAAGTTGAACTGTGAAGTTTTGCCACATCCTCCATATTTACCTGACCTCTTGCCAACAGGTTACCACTTCTTCAAGCATTTCGACAACTTTTTGCAGGGAAAAGGCTTCCACAACCAGTAGCAGGCAAAAAATGCTTTCCAAGAGTTCACTGAATCCGAAACATAGAGTTTTACGCTACAGGAATAAACAAACTTATTTCTCATTGGCAAAAATATGTTGATTATAATGGTTCATATTTTGATTAATAAAGATGTCCTTGAGCCTAGTTATGATGGTTTAAAATTCATGGTCTAAAACCGCAGCTACTTTTGTACCAACCCAATAACCCTTAGGAAATATCTAGAGGTTCTTGCAGGATGTCAGTTCTGTATGAACTGCTTTCTATGAACTCTCAATATAAACTTTGGGGACTGTAATAAAGAATCCTACTCAAAATATGTAATTTTCATGAACAGCTTATCACAAAGTCAATCAGGGAGGGGATATAAATATGTTTTTATGAATTGTTGCTATGAGCCATGCTGTATTAAATTTTGAAGCTTCAGCCCTTAAAGAGGGGAAGGTATTCCCCAAATCTCTGGGCACTGTAACAATTATAACTCCACTGGAGCTGATTTAAAACATTGGTCATGCCTCTTCCCACCTCCATTTGCGATGCTGGGTTAAGGAAAGGAGATAAGGGAGAGAGGGCAAGTATCTTGGTATATAAAAGAGCAGAATGTTGCTATTTTTTGACCAGTATTGACCAGCAGTGTCTTCTTTGCCCTAACTGTCCCTATAACTGACTCTCAGAGGTTACAAGTGTGCCTTTTAGGCAGCCTGGTAGAGCTTCCTCAGTACTGAGCCCTGACTCAGCTTTGAGTTCAAAATGTCAGCTCCAGAATAAAAGCTAGTGGACTGTCTACACCTAGCATGGGAGGTGGCCTAACTTAGGTGGAAGAACAGCAGAGCAGCCTTAGCTCAGTTACTGTCTGCGATGCCCTAGACTAAGAGGGAATTCAAGTGCCAGTCCCCTTGCCATGTCAGACAGGGCTGGGTCTGGATTGAGAGACTACCTAGCACCTTTTCTTTTCAGCTTTGACTCTAACCTAGATAAAAGAGTCAACATTATCTAAAATTTAAGTAGAAAAATGCAGAAGACACTGTGTAAAGCTGCATCAAGTTGCCTGGGATGCTCCAGTTTACTTTTTGTGAGACCTTGACTAAGTCACCTAACATGTCTGAGCCTAGGTTTCCTCGACTGCCGAATGGGATAATGAGAGTCCCTACTTCAAGATTAGTTTATCTAAATGGCTATGTCAGCTAAATGAATTTTTAAAATTATATTTTAAAATCCAGATATCTGTTTATGTGTTACGATTGAAACATCAGCAACATTTTTTAAAAGAGAAAAGTTTTCTTTATTTCAGAAGTGATTTCACATCTAGATATTTTCTACCATAGCTATTTGTTCCTCCCTGAATGCCCTTCTAGTAGGCTTTTTCAAATACTTCTCACTTTCTTGGAAAAATCATAGTTTTGAAGATGATGTACAGACATCAACATTTTCTATATCTCTTAGTCTCAAGCTTTACCATACTTGTGTATTATTCATAATCGTATTAAAATAAATTTTGCAAGGCAGAACCCTCAGATATCTGACTTAATAGAACTATGGTGGGGCTCAGGAATATATATTTTTACCCAACACTCTCTGCTTCCCAAGAAATCTGACACAGGTGATCCACAGACCACGCATAGAGAAACATTGTTTTAAGATGAATGTGAAAATCTTTTGCACTGACCATTTCCTGGGAATGTTTGCAGCTATGTGCACTGTAGTTTACAAGGAATGCCTTGTACTAGACAAACAGAAAAAACACAAGGGCAATTTGTCTAACTTTAAGTTTTGATTTGATCATGTATTCTATACTTAGAGAAATTAAGTTATATTTTGAAATAACTATAGCATTGTATATTTTTTATGCATGGGTGACTCTATGACCAAAAAAAAAAAAAAAAATGCTTTTTAGAAGCATGGAAGAGGAAACTGACCTTGAAAGAATGCAGCACAGAATTATAACTGTATCTATGGGGGAAATGGCAAATCTCTATTTTTGTTGCACAAATAATGAACGTAATAAAAGAAGCAAAGTCTAAAAAAGCAAATGATTTTTCCTAAGCAATATTTTTCTTAGAATTTTTATTACATTTTACTTCTTTATCTAAAATAAGGTGGCATAGTCAAAATCATGTAATAACAGGTGCTATGATAAATATTTGCCTGAAAATATTGTAGATTCCTGATTTAAATTTGCAAATGTCTTCCTCTGTCTCTGGCTACTGTTCTCTTATTCAGAGCATTTTCCTTATTACCAAGAGCTTCTGTAAAAATTTATTTAGCCTTTTGATGCAAATGATTTATTTTTCTTTTGCTCCTACCCCACCCTTCACTGTCACCCACAGCATTGCCATTCCCCAACAGGTGCAAAGAATGCACTATCCCTGCTTTCATGCAAGAAATATATAGGAATAGTAAGTAGCAATAAACACACCAGTGATCATAATATTGGAATTTTTAAATAAAATGATAGATCTAACCACTTTTTATGCAGCAGAGCAATGATACCACAATGCTTTTTTTTAAAAGTAAACATCTCCTGTCTCTAATTCAAGAGAGATCACTTCATCATCCAGTCTCCTCTGTGCGGGGTAAATGTGTAAGTGGAATTTTGTTGGAGGAATCTTCTTTGCTTATTCGGGTGCCTACAACAATCCATGGTTTTGCAACGAGGCTTGTTTTCATTTAAAGTAACTTTAGATCTAAACCAGAAAAAGTTTGCTGTCTAGACTCAGTATGAATTCCCATAGTACCTTAAATCTGTATTAGGAGCATTATATAAAGACAAATTTGTTCTTGTGTCTCTTCGTGTACAAAGCGTAATTCAGCCCTGTAGTGAGCTCATCGCATTCAGACAACCATGTGTGAACCTTATGTTATTCTGCCCTTTTCCAATATTTAAAAACTGATATCTATCTCTTTAGGAGGATAAGTGTTTTCCTAAGTTGAAAAAATTTAGTTCAAGCTTGGCCTGCATTAACTCTATGGAATTCTTCAAATGCATACCAGGTTAATGAAGGCTAAACCACGGTGGGCTAAATTTTTTGATAAATATCGAAGTCTTCTTTGATCCTGATAACCCACAAATGTTCAGCATGAGTGAGTTTTCACGGTCAGCATGCAGTGATTTTGATACTTAACTTAAGCTCTAGCCCAATGTGGTTTATTTTACTTATGTGGATGGTATGCTTAGAACTAAGGAGCCGGAAAAATTAGAAACAGCACAGGGGTACATGACATATAAGACACTTTTCCCCATTTGGCTAAGAGTCTGCATCATTTACTTGTGGCTTCAAGGGCTCTCTCTTTGTGTGTGAGTTCGTTTGAAGTAAAACAAACAAAAGCTTAGGGAATGCTTCTTTGCTTTATTTGACCAGCCCCTAGATGCTTTCTTGTATGAATTCAGGTCTCCTTTTCCTATCATGACAAAGCTTGTGACCCTGAACAGAGGCTAGGTGTCTTTCCATCACCTGGCAACAGGAGGTCCGAGAAGGACGAAATAACAATTAAGTAACAGCAAGATCAAGAAAAACAATGCTTTCAATGCTTAAGTAATCATAAATAACAATCCTCATAAAATGCACTGTAGACCCAAAGTTCTTCAATTTTCCATGAGTCAGATAAGTCCTAGCTCCGACTTTTAGGATTCAATAAAAGTTAGGATTTGAATGGAAAGAGAGAAGTGTTTATCTAAATTACATATAATGTATGAGCAACTTACTTTGTGATTCCATTTAGATGCCCTAAGAAATCAGGATCATGGTTACCTTGCGGGGATAGTGGGTGGAAAGGAGCTTGGGAGGTGGGGGGCTTTGGAGGTGTTGATCATCTTGTTTTCCTTGATCTTGCTGCTACTTACATGGATAGGTTCTGTTTCTGAAATGTATTTAATCTGAATATTAATGTATTAACGTACATAACCCAGGATTCCTTAACCGGCCCTAGGGACATTTTGGATCACATGATTCTTTGCTACGGGCATTTTCCTGTGCATTGCAGGATGTTCAGACATATTCCTGGCCTCTACCCACTAGTTGTCAGTTGTATCTCTCCTCTCTAGTTATAATAATCAAAAGTATCTCCCAAATTGCTAAATGTTTTCAGGAAACAAAATCTCCTGAGAACTTCTAAAGTAGCCTATCATTGTTAAAAACTATAAGTCGGATGCCTAGAGGAAATAATTCTTTAAGATAGGATTATTGCATCATAACAATGAGTAATATTACCAGACTTGGAGAAAATTAGGTGGGTTGGCATTATTTGAAATTCACACTGTCTTCAAAATCATCAAAGGTTATTATAGTTTGGATACACCATGTTTCCCACTGCTTAACTTTCATGGGTAGCTTCTATAAATCAAACACAGCCAACTCAGAAATGCTTTTGACAGCTGATTGATTGATTAATCTCAGTTTTGAGCAGAATAATTGGCAAGAAAAGGGAACCCATTATAGGACTACATTATTTATAGAAACAAAGGGGCTCAAAATTACCTGCAAGACCAATATATGAGACTACTCTCAGTCCTAATAACAAAACTTGACTTTACAAATGGCTGTTGAGGCAGACAAGTAACTAATTGAAAGGAATGGAAGTTGCCAGGTCTAGAAGCATGAATAATTACTAACATAAGTTCAGATTTTTCACAACTGATAAAATTAGTGGTATCTGAGTTACTATAGAGATAAGACAAACAAGAAACTATAAGATAAAGTACTGTGGATAAAGAGTCAAACAAAAAGATGTTTAAAAATGAACATTCACATTCTAGGCAAACACTTTAAAAGGCACCAGATTCACAAATACCAGCAAATCCTGATAACTCTTTTTATTAGGACAAAATGCTTTCTGTTTAAAGGGCATCCAGTATGTTTTTGTTTGGCTTTTGTTTTGGTTTTGGTTTTTTTTGCTATGTGTATTTTTTCATGATGACTTATGACTTGAAAAGAAAAATAACGCCATCTGAATTCAATGTTTTACCAAGAACTGTTTATCAGTGTTTCATTCTGTGCACTCAGAGCGTAAACGCTTTCTTTTTTTCCTGAAGCCAGATTTGGATCACTCACTTGAGCTGGGCCTGGGGGAGAAACACAGCGTGTATGATGAGCTGATTAATTACCAGAAATCAAATGCCTTGCAGTCCAGAGCTCTGTGTTGAAAGCAAGCACCAGGACTAGAGGAATGGTGAGATCCACATGCAGGCATGGAGAGACAGTAACACCTCGGGGATTAAGTTTCACTGTGGGCTGAAACAAAGGATTTAAGAATGATTGTTTATCCTTGACAATGTCACCTGTGCCAATCTTTTTTTAACAAGAGCTTTCAGCATATGATTTTTAAAGTCAAAGAAATCCTGTTAAATCAACCTCAAGAGTTTGTCATCTTTAAAAAATCATTGCTTTTCCACCCTTTATGTACTCCTTGAAACTTAGGTAGTAATTCATAATTAAAGGCTAGGATATGTCTTATTTCAAGCCTTGTACACATAAATAGAATCTTTTGAGGCTATCTCTCTGGAAGGGCTTCGTATTTAAAGTGGTGCCTATGTCTACAAGGGAGATATAAACAGAGACAAAATAATATGAAATGTTGGGAACAATATGCTGCCAAGCTCAGAAGTCTTGAAAGGTATTAATAATCATAGACGGAATAAATAAATAAATAAAAAATAAAAAAAAAAAGAATATTGAAAAAAAAAATAATAATCATAGACGGGCAAGATCAGCTAGTTGACAGACTTTTCATGTCTTCAAAGATCACAAAAATATGGAACTTCTTCCTTCAATTCACACTGGAGGTTGGTTTCTTTTCCATGTCTCATAACCATAAAAGCCCCATTACCGTTGCAGATCCATTTGCATCAGTAGACTAAGGTCAAAGGGCCCAGTATTAAATTCCTACACAGGCAAGTCTGCTTTTGTAAAAAATATTTTGTTGGTGGGGGTCATTTTTTCCCCAGAAATTGCTTGTGCAATTTACCCGTTTCCTCCAAGAAGCACCCAGCGATGGGATCCAGAGCTGTGATGCTGTGGCGCTACTTTACATGAAGGGCTATGTCTCAGAAATGTGTGTTCTACACTTAGAATCTGTGGCTCCAGCTTTGCCACTTCAAATCACTGAAACACCTTAGCCCTTCTTTAAAACAGGTAGATTTAAAAAAAAAAAAAAATCAAAGCTATTGATTCAAAAGAACACTAGGCCAAACTCTTTTTTTAATTTTTATTTTTTTTCACATGGGGTCGGTCTCTGTCACCCAGGCTGGAATGTAGTGGTGCAATCTCAGCTTACTGCAACCTCCACCTTTTGGGCTCAAGCAATCCTCCTACCTCAGCTTCCTGAGTAGCTGGGATCACAGGTGTGGGCTATCACGCCTGGTTAATTTTTGTACCTTTTTTGTAGAGACAGGATTTCATTGTGTTGCCCAGTCTGGTCTCAAACTCCTAGGGCTCAAGGGATCCACCAGTCTCAGCCTCCCAAAGTGCTGAGATTACAGGCGTGAGACACCATGCTCCTCCAAGGCCAAACTCTTTAAAAACCACCCAAGTTTGTCTGTCCCAGAAAACAAATGGATGGTGAGCTCTAATAGTAAAACATAAAATTACTCTTTAGTATTGACTTTCTTCTCAGGTTGCCTCAGAAAGCCACGTGATTATATGTTAGCAGAGAAAGTGAGACGAGAGTTATTGAGGAAAGGGGAACAAGTCAACTCTGTAACTATAAATATTTTAAGATTAACCAATGGCATTAGTGGAATTCATGTTTAAAACTACTTACACCAAGAGAAAATCAACACCAATAGGGGAAAATGTGGGATAGAAACATTTAAAATGTTTAAAATTTGTGGACTTCATCTACCCTTGTCCAATGAGCATTTTGTGCTTTGTAATTACCATCTTCTCTTGGCCCAGGAGGCTAGCTAGCATCCTGTGGCTTAGCAGGGCATTGGGCAGAGGTGGGCACGTCAGCCTAGAGGTTAAAAATAGAATCACTCTTACTTGGCAAGGCACTTACTAAGATTCCAACTGCCCATGAGCAGAGCAAGTTGCCTAAATAGGGGCCTCTACTGGGCGTCCTCCCCACAGGGACACCAAATTTTAACAAAAAACTACACACAAAAAACACCATCATAAGAACCAAACATTAGGTGAGCAATCAAACTACCTGTTTTAACTTCATGTCACTAAAAGAGGCATTGAAGAGGGTAAGAAAGATAGTCTTGAATTGCTGACACCAGCCCTCTCCATCCCCCAGCCGTGGCCACATGGTGCAGAGAGAGAATCTGTGTACTTGGGAGAAGGAGAGCACAACGACAGGCACTTGGCATTGAACTCAGTGCTGCCCTGTCACAGCAGAGAAAAAAGTCCTACTGGACTCAGCTAGCACCAACCCACAGAATGAGCATTAGGACCAGCCCTAGGCAGAGGGAGATCACTCATCCCAGCTGTTGGAAATCGAGTTTCTCAGCAAGCCTCATCACCATGGGCTAAAGTGCTCTGGAGTCCTAGGTAAGCTTGAGAGGCAGTCTAGGACACAAGGACCATAATTCCTAGGTAAGTCCTAGTGCTAGTTTGGACTTAGAGCCAGGACACGAGGGTGGCACGTGACTTAGGAAGACATAAGCCAGAGCAGTTAAAGGAGAGCTTGTGCCATTCCTCCCCCAAACCCAGGCAGCATAGCTGACAGCAATTAAAGTGACTTCTTCCTTCTGCTTGAGAAGAGGAGAGCAAAGAGTAAAGATGACTTTGTCTCGCATTTTAGTACCAGCTCAGTCACAACAGGCTGGGGCACTGGGAAGAGTCAGGGGCCCTCATTCCAGGCACTAGCTTTTCAACATTTCTAGATGCACCCTGGGCAAGAAGGGAACCCACTGCTTTGAAGAAAAGGATCCAGTCCTAACAGAATCTATTACCTGCTGACTAAAGAGTGCTTGGGCCCTGAATAATCGACAGTGATACCCAGGTAGTACGTCATGGACCTTGGGTGAGATTCCGAGAAGTGCTGGCTTCACGTGATACACAGCACAGTCCCAGGTGTTGTGTCTATAGTGAAAGATTTCTTCTGTTTGAGAAAAGCATAGGGAAATGTAAGGGGTATTTTGTATTGCACCTAGGTATAGCTCAGCCACAGCTGGGTAGACCACCTGGGAGGTTGGGGCTGCAGTGTGCTGTGATCACAGCACTGCACTCCACCCTGGGTGAGAGAGTGACACCCTGTCTCTAAATAAATAAATAAATAAATAAATAAAATGCTTAAGTAAAACATCCTTTACCCTAAAAGAGTATATTCAGTGAAAATATCCTTCAAGCATAAAGAAGAAATAATTTTTCAGACAAACAAAACCTGAGGCATTTCATCAACACCAGACATGTCCTACAAAAAATGTCAAAGGGACTTTGTCAATTTGAAAGAAAAGAAGATTAATGACCAATAACAAAATTTTCTGAAGGCACAAAACTCACTGGTAATAGTAAGTATACAGAAAAACAAAGAATATCATAACACCGTATGGTATGTAAACTACTCTTATCTTAAGTAGAAAAACTAAATAATGAACCAATCAAAAATAATAACTACAACTTTTCAAGATATAGACTCTACAAGAAGACATAAAAAGAAACAACAACAACTTAAAAGCAAAAAGTTAAAGCATAGAGGTTTTTTAGTTTTCTTTTTGCATATTTATGTGATCGGTCTTAAGTACATCAGTTTAAAATAATAGGTTATAAGAGACAGTATTTACAAGACTCATGATAACCTGAAATCAAATAATAGGTTCAAAAAAGCAAAATGTTACCTCATATTACTGGAGAAAATTACTCACACTAAAAGAAACATAGGAAGGAAGGAAAGAAGAGAAGACTAGAAAACAAATAACAAAATGGAAAAAGTAAGTTCTTACTTATCAATAATAATATAATCAAAAGACATAAAGTGACTTACTGGATTTAAAAAACAAGACCCAATGATCTGTTGCAGGAACACAGTTCATCTATAAAGACATACACAGAATGAAAACAAAGGGATGGAAAAAGATATTCTATGCCAACAGAAACCAAAAAAGATCAGGAGTAGCTAAATTTATATCAGACAAAATAAATTTCAAGACAAAAGCCCAAGAAGAGAAAAATAGGTTGTTATATAATGACAAAGGGGTCAATTCAGCAAGATGATATAACAATTGTAAACATATATGCACCCAACACTGGTGCATATTATTATTTTAATAATATTATTATTAATAATATCTATAGATTTTACACCCCATTTTAAACATTGGACAGATCTTCCAGGCAGAAAATCAACGAAGAAACATTGAACTCAATTAGCACTATAAAATAAATGGACCTAATGGATATTTACAGAAAATTTAATCCAACAGCTGCAGAACGCACATTCTTCTCTTCTGCACATGGATCATTCTCAAGGAGAGACCATATGTTAGGTCACAAAACAAGTGTTGAAACATTCCAAAAAAAATTGAGATAATATCAACCATCTTCTCTTGCCACAATGAAATAAAACCAAAAACCAATAACAAGAGGAATCTTAGAAACTATACAAATACAAAGAAATTTAAAAACATGCTCCTAGATGACCATTGGGTCAATGAAGAAATTAAAAAGGAAATTGATAAAATTTTTGAAACAAATGATAATTGGAACATAACATACCAAAACCTATGGGATACAGCAAAAACAGTACTAAGAGGCAAAGTTAGACCTATAAGTGCCTGTATCAAAAAGAAGGAAAACTTAAAATAAATAATCGAATAATGTATCTTAATGAATTAGTGAAGCAAGAGCAAACCAAACTCAAAATTAGTGGAAGAAAAAAAATAAAGATTGGAGAAGAAATAAATGAAACTGAATAAAGAAAAAAATACAAAAGATCAATGAAATGAAAAGTTAACTTTTGAGAAAAGATAAATTAAATTGAAAAATCTTTAGCCAGACTAAGAAAAAAACAGAAGACCCAAATAAATAAAATCAGAGATGATAATGGAGACATGATAGCTGATACTACAGAAATTCAAAGGATCATTAGTGTTTACTATCAGCAACTATATGCCAATAATCAGAAAAACCTAGAGGAAATGGAGAAACTTCTAGACACAGACAACTTATCAAGACTGAAACATGAAGAAATCCTAAGCAGACCAGTAATAAGTAATAAGATCAAAGCCATACTAAAACTCTCCCAGTCAAGAAAAGCCTGGGACCTGGTGGGTTCACTGCTGAAATCTACCACACATTTAAAGAACTAATACCAATCCTACTCAAATTATTTCAAACCATGGAAGGGAGAATATACTTCCAAATTCATTCTATAAGGCCAGTATTACCCTAATACCAGAATCAGCCAAAGACATATCAAAAGAAATAAAAATAAACAAACTACATGCCAAAATCTCTGGTGAATATTGATGCAAAAATCCTCAACTAATTACTAGCAAACCAAATTCAACAGTATATTAAAAAGATCCTTCATCATGACCAAGTGAGATTTATCCCAGCAATGTAAGGATGGTTCAACATATGCAGATCAATCAATGTGATACATCATATCAACAGAATGAAGAATAAAAACCATATGATATTTTCAATTGATGCTGAAAAAATTGATGCTGAAAAAAGTATTTGATAAAATTCAGCATCCCTTCACGAAACTGGGTACAAAAGGAATGTACTTCAACATAATAAAAGTCATATATGACAGACTCACAGGTAGTATTGTACCAAATGGGGGAAAACTGAAAGCCTTTCCTCTTAGCTCTGGAACACGACAAGTACTTCAACACAGTACTAGAAGTTCTAGCGAGAGCAATTACACAAGAGAAAGAAATAAAGGGCATCCAAATTGAAAAAGAAGAAGACAAATTATCCTTGTTTGCACATAACATAATCTTGTATTTGGAAAAACCTAAAGGCTTCAACAAAAAACTATTTGAACCAGCAAACAAATTCAGTAAAGTTGCAGGACACAAAGTCAACATACAATAATCAGTAGCATTTCTTATGCCAACAGTGAACAATCTGAAAAAGAAATCAGAATGTAATCCCATTTACAATAGCCACAAGTAAAATTAAATACCTAGGAATTAACTTAACCAAAGCAGTGAAAAATCTCTATAAGGACAACTGTAAAACGCTAATGAAAGAAACTGAAGAGGACATAAAAAATTGAAAAGGTATTCCATGTTCATTCATTGAATGAGTCAATATTGTTAAAATATTCATACTACCCAAAGCAACCTACAGATTCAGTGCAATCCTTGTCAAAATGCCAATGACATTCTTCACAGAAATAGGGAAAACAATCCTAAAATGTATATGGAACCACAAAAGACCCAGACTAGATAAAGCTATCCTGAGCAAAAAGAACAAAACTGGAGGAAACACATTACCTGACTTCAAATTATACTACAGCACTATAGTAACAAAAACAGTATGGTACTGGCATAAAAACAGACTCACGGACCAATGAAACAGACAACCCAGAAACAAATGCACACATCTACAGTGAACTTATTTTCAACACAAGTGCCAAGAACATACACTGGGGAAAAGACAGTCTGTTCAATAAATGGTGCTGAGAAAGCTGGATATTCATACGCAGAAGAAAAAAAGTAGACCCCATCTCTTGCCATATACAAAGATCAAATCAAGATGGATTAAAGACTTAAACCTAAGACCTCTCACTATGAAACTACTACAAGAAAACATGGGTGAAATCCTGCAGGACAATTGTCTGGGCAAAAATGTCTTTAAGAATACCCCACAAGTACAAGCAACCAAAGCAAAAATGGACAGACGGAATCACATCAACTAAGAAAGCTTCTGCACAGCAAAGGAAACAATCAACAAAGTGATGAGACAACCCACAAAATGGGAGAAAGTAATTGCAAATTACCCATCTGACAAGGGATTTGTAATCAGAATATATAAGGAGTTCCTAACAATTATATAGGAAAAAATCTAATAATCCAATTAAAAAATAGGCAAAACATCTGAATAGACATTTCTCAAATGAATACATACAAACAGCAAACAGGCATGTGAATAAGTGGTCAACATAATTGATCATCAGAGAAATGCAAATCAAAACTATGAGATATCATCTCACCCCAATTAAATGGCTTATATTCAAAAGACAGGCAATAACAAATGCTGGCAAGGAGCTAGAGAAAAGAGAATGCTTGTCCACTGTTGGTGGGAATGTAAGTTAGTACAACCGCTATAAAGAACAGTTTGGAGGTTTCTCAAAAAACTAAAAACAGAGCTAGCTTATGATCCAGCAATTCCACTGCCAGGTATATACCCAAAAGAAAGGAAAGCAGTATAGCAAAGGGATATCTGCACTCCCATGTTTGTTGCCCCACTGTTCACAATAGCCAAGATTTAGAAGCAATCTAAATGTCCATCAACAGATGAATAGATAAAGAAGATGTGATATATATATATAGATATATATACACATGCACACACACAATGGAGTACTATTCAGCCATTAAAAAAACAATGAATGCTGCAGAGGATGGATACCCTATTTATCATGTTGTGGTTATTACCCATTTCCTGCCTGTATCAAAATATCTCATGTATCCCATAAATATAAACATCTACTATGTACCACAAAAATTAAAAAATAAAGTGCATTTTTAAAATCCCAACTGTCATCTAGATTGATAATCCTTTTGTTGCTAATCAGAAAATCATGCATCTCTCCTAGGCTTAAACTTCAGGACTAAGAACATATACAAGTATATGAATTAGAGACACAACAGATAGAAACTAGTTTGACTACAAAATAGAAAAAAAGTAGAAAATAACCAAGAAAATCCCAAGGGCCTGAAAGTTTACAGGATTTTTAAAAAATTCAACCTTTTACAAAACTAAATAACATTGGTTTTCAGTACTCATCCACCTGCACCTTTTTCTTTCTTCCATTCCTTTTTATTTTTTCTTGTACTATACTACTGATTTCAGCCTTGTATTAGTCCTTGCCTATCCTATCCTACCCTCCATTCTGCAGTGATTTTAATGAGTCTTTCTCCATTTGTTAAGGGAATATGATGATAAAAAAGTAGCTCATGCCCACACTTTTGATGCCCAATTTTCGATATCTATTCATTAAATCATCCCACTGTTAAATTATAATTATTCTCCCTATATATCTTTTCTACATTTTTTCTTTCTGATTTTTATCTTATAGATATGAAATATTTATAGAGTTCTATATATTTATCTATAGTTTTGCAACTCACTGGTAAGTTGAAGGGGTTTGTTGAATATTTTACAAGAAAGTACAGTTTTGGGAGACTTAAAAATTTTTCTTCAAAACTGCTCTAGTCACTGGACAAATGATAATAATTTACAGGTGATATCTAATCCTGGGCTTCTTTGAGATAATACTTTGCAGAAGTATAAGGCATTTTTTTTTTACAAAAATTACATTTAGTTTTAAAGTGCATTTTGTAAGTTCCTCTCTTTTGGCAGAAAATTTACCCTCCTAATTATGTTTACCTTAGGCTAATATTAAAATTGGTTTGCATTCCTTGACATAAAAACTGCCTCAGGGAGAGGGCACAGAAAGAGGGACTTGACCCAGAAACATGCAGACAAGGGAGATATCTGCCCAGGGGTGCAGATTTAACCTAGATAGTACAGCAAGTGGATAAGCCACAAACATGTAACCGAGAACTTGTCTCTAAAAAGTGAACTAGAAATCTTATTAAAACTTTTCATTCCTGCTAATTTTTCCTGTTATGTTATTGTTTATGCTTTTTCAGATAAAGATAACAAAACTATTCCTTATTCTCAACTTTTTTATGTTATCATTTTCTCTTTGCCTCTTTAGAAAAATAATACGTAAGTTTTTGATAATTCCAAAGCAGAAATAATTTAGTTTGCTTTATTTTAGTAGGAATTTTAGTTTTATTCTCTTTTTCTCATTTTGCTTGTGTGTTTTGATTCTAGCCTAGATGCATTTATACATATCTTGGATGGCATATCTTCCTCCCCTCATCATCATTAACTCTCTCTAAAAAGTAATAACAATTGTAATTAAATGGTGCTTTCTTCCAATGAGCTTCAAATGACTTATAGCCATTATGTTAGGTGTGGAAATACATATCTCTGTGAAGTAGGCACAAGGCAAGTGGCAGTATTCTCATTTCACAGAAGGGAAAGTTATCTCATAGCGAGATTAAATAAATTGCTCAAGGTCACATAGAAAGCTATTGAAAAAGGCAATTACTGTACATTCAAGCTACACAGCCCATCTTCAGTTAGAACCTGTTACTTGAGTATAAGCCATGTTGCATCTTATTAGCAATATATTTCATTGCTAATGGCAGTTTGATAAAGAACTTCCATGGAACAGGCTTCCAAATATGTGGAAGTCAATAGTTACCCAAAAGATATACAAAGAAAGAAAATGTATTCTTCCTAGAATTTGAAAGATAATAGCAAGGACTTCATTGAGCTCCTATTATGTGTCAGTTACTATATTCACAGTGAGATATAACTGTGAAGACTCAGACTCTGCCTCAAAGAACTTAAAGTTTTTTAAATATAACTGATTTTTAAGAGATAATTACATTTATATATAAGAAAAGAAATACATAAGGCTGTGTGTTCATACACTAAAAGGGTTCAAAATATCATGCTCTTTGAGTTCCCTGGTATATATTTCAGAGCTTTCTGATTTTCCCCTTATTATCCAAGTCACATGGTTCACTAGTCGTTGAAGTTACCTCTAACCTCTTTTTATGGTGGCTACTTTTAACCCTCTAAAATATTATATTAATTGAGAACTAAATGGTAAAGACTGTTCAAATTAAATATTGTATTTAAAAAAAGATTGTATAGACTTCAAGATGTTTCTATCTGACTGTACTTCTGTCAACATCAAGAATATAGTCTGTCTTCTCAACAATTATATTTTTATTGTCGTATTCTAATACATTTATCACTTAACATAAAGTGAGTATCTTCATCAATCTTAGCAATGTTACTTAAGTCTTTTGAAACATTCTTCATTTCCCTAGTCACCACCCAACCACAGAGTAGCTTTCAGAAATCACTCATCTTCATTGGTACTGCAACTCACCATTTGGAGACACTGTCCATATATTTTATGCATAAGAGTGGGAATATTGCATGTGGAAATCATTAAAGATATTTGAGGCTGGGCATGGTGGCAGAGAGAGAGAGAGAGACAGGGTCTCACTTTGTCACCCAGGCTGAAGTTCAGTGGCATGTTCTTGGCTCACTGCTGCAACGTTTGCCTCCCTGGTTCAAGGGATTCTCCTGCCTCAGCCTCCTGAGTAGCTGAGACTACAGGCCCACACCACCATATCCGGCTAATTTTTGTACTTTTTGGTAGAGACGGGATTTCACCATGTTGGCCAGGCTGGTCTTGAATTCTTGACCTCAATCGATCCACCCTTCTTGGCCTCCCAACATACTGGGATTACAGGAATGGACCACCATGTCTGACCTGGGATTACTTTTTTAATTTCTTTTTCAGATTGTTCACTGTTGGCATATAGAAATGCCACTGATTATTGTATGTTGATTTTGTGTCCTGCAACTTTACTAAATTTGTTTGCCAATTTAAATAGTTTTTTGTTGAAGTCTTCAGGTTTCTCCAAATACACGACCATATCATGTGCAAACAAGGATAATTTGTCTTCTTCCTTTCCAATTTGGATGACCTTCATTTCTTTCTCTTGTGCAATTGCTCTAGCTAGAACTTCTAGTACTATGTTAAATAACAGTGGTGAAAGTGGGCATCCTTGTTGCATTCCAGCTTTTTGGCATTTGGTAAAATACTGTGAGTCTGTCATATACGGCTTTTATTATGTTGAAGTATATTTATTCTATACTCAGTTTTTTGAGGGTTTTTATTATGGAGGGATACTGAATTTTATGAGATGATTTTTCAGCATCAATTGAAATGATCACATTTTTTTTTCCCTTCATTCTGTTGATATGATGTATCATATTGATTTCTTCTTTAACCCATTGGCTGTTCACAGAAGCATGTTACTGAATTTCCACATATTTGTGAATTTTCTACAACTCTTCCTGTTACTGATTTTGAGTTTGATACCATTGTGGTCTGAATTGACATGATTTCAATCTTCTTAAATTTATTGACTTGTTTTGTGGTCTAACAGATGGTTTATCCTGGAGAATGTTCCATATGTGCTAGAGAAAAATGTGCATTCTGCTGCTTTTGGATGAAAAATTCTGTATATGTCTGTTTAGGTCAATTTGGTCTAAAGTGCTATACAAGTCCAGTATTTTCTTACTAATTTTTCTGTCTGGTTAGTCTTTTAATTATTGAAAGTAGTGTACCGAATTCCCCTTACTATTATTATATTGCTGACTATTTCTCCCTTCATGTCCACTAATATTTGCTTTATGTATTTAGGTGCTCCCAAGTAGGCTACAGATATATTTACAATTGTTATGTACTCTTGATGAATTGACTCCTTTATCATTAAATAAAACTTTTTTTGTCTCTTGTAACAGTTTTTGACTTAAAGTCTGTTTTATCATATGTAAGTCGAGCTACCCTGATTTCTTTTGGTTACCAAATCCATGGAATATCTTCTTCTATTTCTTCATTTTCAGCCTGTATCCTTAAAGCTAGAGCGGGCCTCTTATGGTCAGTATATAGTTGAATCTTGTTTTTGTAGCCATTCTGCCACTCAGTGTCTTTTAGCTGAAATTTTTAATCCATTTATATTTAAGGTTATTATCAATAGATAAGAGGACTTACTGCTGCCACTTTGTTATTTGTTTTTCTGGTTGTTTTGACATTCCTTTGTTCCTTTCTTTTTCTCTTGTCTGCCTTTGTGACTTGATAATATTCTGTAGTGGTAAGCTTTGATATCTTTGTTTTTATTATTTGTATATCTGCTGTAGTTTCTTGTTTCTTGGTTACCATTTGGCTTACGTAAAACATCTGATACTTATAATCAACTACTTGAAGCTGATATTGACTTAACTTCTGTTCCATACAGAAACTCTAGGCTTTTATTCACCCCTCCCCATTTATGTTTTTGATATTACAATTTACATTTTATAGTGTGTATTCCTTAAAAACTTATTATGACTTTCATTATTTTTGACCATTTAACTTATAAGCTTTCCATATTGGAAGTGTGGATGATTTAAACACTGCTATTACAATATTGGAGTATTCTAGATGTGACTATGTATTTACCTCTACCAGTGCATTTTGCACTTTTATATTAATTCAGAGTAATAATTCTTATCCTTTCATTTCTGCTTAAACAACTCCCTTAAGTAGTTCATGTAAGGTAGACCTAGTGGCGATGAATTCCCTCAGCTTTTTGCTTGTCTCAAAAAGACTATTTCTTCTCCATTTTGGAAGAACAGTTTTACTGAGTATATTATTATTGACTAGCAATATTTTTCTTTCAGCACTTTCAATGTATCATCCCATTCTCTCCTGGTTTGCAAGGTTTCTGCTGAGAAATCTGCTAATAGTCTAATAAGAATTCCCTTATATGTGACCTGACATTTCTCTCTTGCTGATTTAAAATTATTTCTCTGGCTTCAATTTTTTACAATTTGATTATAATGTGCCTTTGAGAGTATTTCTTGGGTTGAATCTCTTTGGGGACCTTTGAACTTCATAGATTTTGATGTCCATATCTCTTCCAATACATGGGAATTTTTTTCAAAAATTATTTTATTAAATATGTTTATGTCCCTTTATGTGTCTTTTCTCCTTTTGGAACTCCAATAATACAAATATTTGTTTGCTTAATGGTGTCTTATAAGCTGCGTGTATTGTCTTTATTCTTTTTCATTCTTTTTTCCCACTGACTGAGTCATTTAAAAAGACCTGTCTTCGGGCACAGTAGCTCATGTGATCCAAAGCAAGTGGATCACTTGAAGCCAGGAGTTTAAGACCAGTCTGGCCAACATGGTGAAACCCCCTCTCTATTAGAAATATAAGTTAGCCAGGTGTAGTGGTGCATGCCTGTAATCCCAGCTACTCTGGTGCTGAGGCAGGAGAATCACTTGAAACTTGGAGGAAGAGATTTCAGTGAGGCAAGAGTGAGCAACTACACTCCAGCCTATGCAATAGAGCAAGACTATTTAAAAAAAAAAAAAAAAAAAACCCTGTCTTCAAGTTCACTGATTCTTACTTCTGCTTAATCTGGTCAGCTGTTGAAGCTCTCCACTGCATTTTTAAATTTTATTAATTGACTTATTCAAATGCAAGATTTCCATCATATTCTTTTTTATATCTGTCCTCTGAATTTCTCATTTAGATTATGAATTATTTTTCTAATTTTATTGAATTTTCTATCCGTATTCTCCTATATCACATTCAGTTTCCTTAAGATCAGTATTTTCAGTTCTTCTCAGACAATTCATAGATATCTGTTTCTTTGGGATCAGTTACTGGAGAATTATTGTGTTCCTTTAGTGGTGTCATGTTTTCTTACTCTTTTCCTATATCACACTCAGTTTCCTCAAGATCAATATTTTCAGTTCTTTTTCAGACAATTCATAGATTTCTATATCTTTGGGATACGTTACTGGAGAATTATTGTGTTCCTTCAGTGGTGTCATGTTTTCTTACTTTTTCATGTTTTTGTGTGTGTCCCTATATTGATTGCGCATCTGGTGGAGCAGGCACATCTTCAAAACTGTACAGAGTAGCTTTTGTAGGGGAAGATGTTCACCTACAGATGTGACTAAAGGTGCTGGCTGAGGATGGTACGTGGCCTTTGGTTTGGGAATGAGCACAATGGTATAGTTTCCATGCAGCTTTTTTCGTTGTGATCAATGTCAGCAGTAACTTCAGGTGCCTCAGTGGTCTAGACTGCATGAGTTTGTGAAAGTAGTGATGGCAGTAAAGGTTATTAGGGTCTTTGGTGGCAAGGGATTTAGAGACCCTCCTTTTCTTGTCTTTCCCACATTGAGGAGTCTTAACTGAGAGAATCACTCTTGATGTTGGGTCTGACATATCCCACCAGCAGCTGTAGCAGTTTTGGGATCCAGGGCACAAGTGCTCAGAGCAGTTGTGGAGTCATGGTCCTGGGCTCAGGGCCTTGAAAAACTACTATAGCCCCTGGGACTTGAGGTGCAGGTTTACTCTTCATGGCATAATTGGATTCATTTATCCCACAAAGCTCTGTTGCTCAACAGCCCAGGCCCAGGGAGCAGGGATTGACCTGTGGGTCTGATTCTGTGGGCCAGGACACTGGCATGGCTCCAAGGAGGGGTGCTCTGAAAGCTCAGGGCCTGGGGAGCATGGCACATGTCTTAGTTCATTTTGTGTTGCTATAACCTAAAACCACAGACAGTACAAAAATTTATTCTCTCACAGTTCTGGAAGCTGGGAAGTTTAAAATCAAGACACTAGCATCTGATGTGACCCTTCTTACTATGTCCTCTCATGGCAAAAGACAGAAATGAAAGAAAGGATGAACGCTACGTCCTCAAGTGTCAGAGTGGCAGAAAAGAGAGAACCCACTGCCACAAGTTCTTTTTATATCTCCATTAATCATCTAATTATAACCTAAACACCTTCCATTAGACCCTGACCTCTAAACACTATTGTATGAGGGTTTAAGTTTCTACCACATGAATTTAGAGGCAATGCATTTAAACCATAACAGTGCAGCTATAATGTAAGACCCAGAATCAACAGTGTATAGCATCAATTCAGGTCCCGGGAGATAAACTATCATGCAATTGTGACTCTGGCCCTGGGATGATGGGGCATGGCAGTAGCCCAGGCTTTGTGAGGCCTGAACAGCAGCAACAAGAACCCAGGAATGGCAAGCTGCATCTGTGGCTTGCACCTCAGGGGACAGGGAGCCAGCTGCACAGAGATGACTCTACTTCCCAGGAGTGTGAAGCACCTCAGCAACTCAGATTCTGTGCAGGGCTGGTCCAGTTACAGGAAGGTGAGTAACTTTGACTGTTCAGCCTGGAGGGCAGAATGGCTCAGCTCAGCCAAGGCCCTCATTCCCTTCGACATCAGGTGCTGCATCTGCTCAGCCCCAGAAAGCATGGCTACACAGGTCAGTTGAGGCTCCAATTCCACAGGAGGTAGTGTGCCATAATGGCTTGAGCACCAGGGGTGCGGCTATTCTGGCGTACCAGGGGTGTGAGGTCATAGAGGATGAGACACCATGTTGGCTGTGATAACAAGGGGATGACTGTTCCCATGTTCCAAGGTCTAGAGTCTCCCAAGTGGCAGAGTGCTGGATCAGCTCAAGCACTAGAGGGCATGACTGCTCTGGTGTGCCAGAAGCCTGAAGTCCCTAGGGAGTGTGACACTGTGTTGGTTTCAGCACCAGGGACACAACTGTTCCAATGTTGCAAGGGTCAGGACTCCAAGGAGGCAGGTTGCCAGTTCAGCTTGAACCACAGGGGGCAGGGCACACCAGCAAGGAATAAGAAGATGGAACGCTTCGCAGTGCTTACACCCAGAGAGTAGGGCATAGCCTCAGCATGGCTCAGGGATGGCTCACTACCAGGGGGTCATGGTGCCATTGTGTCAAAGGCTCAGGGGTGCACACTTAGGTGTGTAAAGTCTACTTTACCCTGGAGCAGAACATGCTCTAGCAATGGTTCCAGCTCTAAGACAGCATATCCGGCCATAGGGTGATGGGGTATAGTATCAGCTGCTTCTCTGGGGATAGCACAATGTGTGGACTCTGGGGATGTCCTTCAGCTGAGTTCAGAGCCGGTGAGGACTGCAGAAGTCTCCTGTAGTGAAGTGTAGCGACATGAAGACAGCAAGTGCCCACAGTAGTGATGGAGGCTGCTGGGTTCCTCTATTCACCTTTTCCCATAGGGAGAAATCTCTCCTGGTTCCAAGCTGATCCCAATTGGGGGAAGGGGTGGCAGAGGCAAGATGGACTTTTCCCCTTTCCTGTACAGCCATCTGGATTTCTGTGCTTGGCAGGCTTTCTGCTGCTCCTTTGCTGTTCCCCTGTGCTCTCCTTTAGTTATTTTGGACAAAATGTAGTTCTCTATTTGTTGTTTGGGGATTTTTTTGTGTGTGACAGGGAAGATAGGTAGGAACTCCCAGGTTTTGTGTTGCTCTAAAATGAAGAACATTTATCTATGTGCATATTCTGATACATAAGTAAAAATTCACACATTTAAAAACACATATAAAAAGGCAGATTTTCAAGCACGGCTTTTCTTTAAAATCCACGTAACATCTATTCCACCTTTAGTTAATAAATGAATTCATCACCTGCCTCTACTTGTCTATTTTTTTTTCAGTTTTGTTCTATAAATCTTTTTATCTATTTTTCTTTTGTTACTCCAAGGTTATAAAAATATACTACCTTCTAAATAGATAAAAAAAAATCTTTATTATTTTATTGTTGTCATTTTGGAAACAAAGACAGAGCATAGCAAAGAGATTTGAAAATTTGCTTTAGAATAAATCAAATGTTCTAAGGTAAACTGCAATGTCTGTATTGACTGCATTCGTTAGTCAGTATCAATTTTGGACTCTATTTTGTCTATCCAAACCTAAACTTTGATATTTACAAAAGTTAAGGGTCATATTTGTATGCACTCTTCAGTCTTGTTTGTGATCAATAATGTCCTTGCTCCTTAGCTATTCAAAAATGAATGTTTCAGGACACTGGGGACGATGTACCTTGAAGTGAGATTTGACTATATGCCATTGTTCACAGCACCTCCACTGACAAGCGGTAACTTTCTTCTCTAAGATGAATACAAAAATATTTAGTCATAGTAATACAGAAATATTGTTTCAACTGCTTTCTCTCCTTGGGGGGAAAAATGTACCTAAACTATTATAACCAAACAATCTTCCTTCATTGAGCTTATAAAGTAATTAATTTGGCATGTAAATCTTAAAGAGAGAAAATGGAGATTAGGAAAGAATCCATGACTGTATTTACTAATCATACCCGTTTTCACATTTTGTAATTATTAAATCTCCCTTAAGAATTTGTTCTCCAAAAGAGAGAAACATAAATTATCAACAATTCTAAAAACAGGTTTGTTAAATGTCAAAGTATTCTTACCATTGTTTTCTTAGTTGTTGCTCTTGTGGCTAACTGTTCTCTTATTAAGTACACAGATATGCTGGAAACATAATGAAGGCTGACCTTTCAGTTGTAGGTGTGCCTTAAAAAGATCAGGTCTACAGGGCCTGCCATCCATTTTCTGCATGGTTGTTGAAAAGGTGGCAAAAGTCTTAATGCAGAACAAACTTCTTTTTATGCTTTCTTTTTCACATTGCTTCTTGCATGAAATAGCAAGGCAAAGAAGTGCAGACTTACAAATCTCATTCATTGGGTATGATGTATACAATATATATTATGCACCTACCATATGCCTTCACTGTTTTGCACACTGTGGATACTATGGAGAATGAGGATTTTTGATATAATAGAGTGTGTATTTTGGGGAAATGCAGAAGTGAGATGGAAAATATAAGGATTTCACATAAAGGCATACCTCAGAGATAATGCGGGTTTGGTTGCAAACCATTGCAATAAACTGAATATCACAGTAAAGTGAGTAGCACAACTGTGTTGGTTTCCCAGTGCATATTGAAGTTGTGTTTACACTATACTATAATCTATTACATGTGCAGTAATAGCACTTTGCCTATGAGGTAAACATGTACAAAGGTCAGGGTGGAGGCATGACTAACATAAGATGTTAAGAATGATATGAACGTGTCTTTGCTATTTCTGCCTAATGACTCAGTCTGATATAAAACCCTTTCTTCTGGTAAATGGTGGTACAGAGTATGGGATGGTGTGATAGCCAATTTGACTTTTTATTAATCACAAAATAAAAAATCTCTAGCATAAGTTTGGAGATTTCTCAAAGAACTTAAACAGAACCGTCATTTGATGCAACAAACCCATTACTGCGTATACACCCAAAGAAATATAAATTATTCTATCGTAGAAACTCATGCATGTGTAAGTTTATCATAGCCCTTTTCACAATAGCAAAATCATGGATTCAACCTAGATGTCCATCAACAGCAAGGACTTAAATGAGGGAGGAGGGTACTAAACATTGAGTAAATACTAAACACGGATACAAATAGGGGAATCATAGACACAAGGACTTACTTGAGGGTGGAAGGTGGGAGGAGAGTGAGGATCAAAAACTACCTTCGGGTACCACGCTCACTAACTGGGTGATGAAATCATTTGTACACCAAACCCCAGCAACACGCAATTTACCCATGTAACAAACCTGCACATGTACCCCCCGATTCTAAAATAAAATTTGGAAGAAAAAAATTAAAATTAAAAATCTAGGCCAGGCACGGTGGTTCAAGCCTGTAATCCCAGCACTTTGGGAGGCCGAGATGGGCGGATCACGAGGTCAGGAGATCGAGACCATCCTGACTAACATGGTGAAACCCTGTCTCTACTAAAAAATACACAAAAAACTAGCCATGCGAGGTGGCGGGCACCTGTAGTCCCAGCTACTCGGGAGGCTGAGGCAGGAGAATGGCGTAACCCGGGAGGCAGAGCTTGCAGTGAGCTGAGATCAGGCCACTGCACTCCAGTCTGGGCGACAAAGCAAGACTCCGTCTCAAAAAAAAAAAAAAAAAAAAAGCTGGTAAAATTAAAAATCTCTAGCTTAAAAAATGTTTGATTATAATTTTAAAATATAGCTTACCAATTTTATAGCTGATACTTGGCTTTGCATTTGCTGTTTTGATTTGAGTTTCTCTGATTATTAGTAAATATGAACATTTATTTACAGAGTAATTAGCTACTTCTATTTTCTTTTGTGAATTATATACAAGCATACATAAGAAATATTGTGGGTTTGATTCCAGACCATTGCAATAAAGCAAATATTGCAATAAAGAAAGTCACATCTTTGTTTTTGGTTTCTCAGTGCATATATAAGTTATGTTTAAACTACACTGTAATCTAGTAAGTGTGCAACAGCATTGTGTCTAAAAAATATATATACCTTAATTTTAACAGACTTTGTTACTCAAAAATGCTAACAATCACCTGAGCCTTCAGTTCAGCCTTTTGCTAGTAAAAGGCCTTGCCTTAATGTAGATAGCTGTTGATGATCAGAGTGATGGCTTTTGAAGGCTGAGGTAGCTGTTCAATTTCTTAAAATAAGATAACAGTGAAGTGTGTCATATGAAGTGACTCTTCCTTTCACAAAAGGAAGTCTCAACATGCAGTGCTGTTTGATAGCATTTTATTCACAGTATAACTTTTTTCAAAATTGGAATCTATCCTCTCAAACTTTGTTGCTGTTTCATCAACTAAGTTTATATAACATTCTAAGTTCTTTATTGTAATTTCTACAAGGTTCACAGTATCTCCATCAGGAGTAGATTTTATCTTTTGAAAATACTTCCTTTGCTTATCCTTAAGAAGCAACTACTCATCTATTCAAGTTTTATCATGAGATAATACCAATTCAGACACCTCTTCAGTCTCCACTTCTAACTCTAGTTCTCTTGCTTGTTTCTACCACATCTGCAGTTACTACCTTCACTAAAGTCTTGAACCCTCCAAAGTCATTTATGAGGGTTAAAGTTAACTTCTTCCAAATTCCTGTTAATGTCGTTTTTTACTTCCATAAAACACAAATGGTCTCAGTGGCATCTAGAATGGGAAATCTTTTCCATAATGTTTTTAATTTCTTTTGCCCAAATCCAACAGAGGAATTACCATCTATGACAGCTATAGCCTTATGAAACATATTTCTTAGATAATAAGACTTGAAAGTCAAAATTACTCCTGATCTATGAACTGCAGAATCGATATCATGTTAGGAGACATGAAAACAACATTAGTTCCCTGTACCTCTAGATCAGAGGTCTTTGATGACTAGGTGCCTTGTCATTGAGCAGTAATACTTTGAAAAAAAAAATTTTTTTTTTCTGATTTGTAGGTCTCAACAGTGGGCTTAAAACATTCAGTAAGCCATTCTGTAAACAGATGTGCTGCCATCTAGGCTCTGTTGTTCCATTTATATGGCACAGGAGCATAGGCAGACTGAATTTAGCATATTGTTAAGGGCCTCGGGATTTCAGCACAAGAAATGATCATTAGCTTCAACTTAAAGTCACCAGCTGCATTAGCCCCTAACAAGAGAGTCAACCTGTTCTTTGAAGTCTGGCATTGACTTCTCCACTCTACCCATGAAAGACCTAGCCAACATCTTCTTCTAATACAATGCCATTTTGTCTATACTGAAGATCTGTTTTTATTGTAGCTATCTTCATCAATTATCTTTGCTAGATCTTCTACAGAACTTGCTACAGTTCACCTTGGAAAAGGTGAGGGAGACATCAACACTGGCTGCTTTACCTTGCACTTTTATGTTAGAAAGATGGCTTCTTTCCTTAAATCTCATGAAGCAAACTCTGCTAGTTTTAAACTTTCTATTTGCAGCTTCTTTACCTCTCTCAGCATTCATAGAATTGAAGAGTGTTAAGGCCTTGCTCTAAATTAGACTTTGACTTAAGGGAATTTTTTGACTAGTTTAATCGATCCACAACACTAAAATTTTCTCCATATCAGCGATAGGACTGTTTTGTTTTCATTCATGCATTCACTGGAGTAGCACTTTTAACTTTCTCCAAGAACTTTATCTTTGCATTCATACCTTGTCTGTTTGGCACCTGAAACCTAACCGTTGGCCTGTCTCAGCTTTCAACATGCCATCATCAGTAAGCTTAACCATTTCTAGTGGTTGATTTAAAGTGAGAAACACAAGGTTATTAACTGGCCTAATTTCAATATTGTGTGTCTCCAGGAATAGGGAGGCCTGAGGAGAGGAAGAAAAATGCTGGAATCACCATAGCAGATATTATACTAATAATAATAAAATTTAAAATAGTGTGAGAATTACCAAAACGTGACACAGAGACACAATGTGAGTACATGCTATTAGAAAAATGACGCCAATAGACTTGCTCAACTCAGGGCTGCCACAAACCTTCAGTTCATTAAAAAAAAAAAAAATTATTTGCAAAGCACAACAAAGTAAAGTGCAATAAAGTGACTTATGCCTATCAATGAAGAAAATTGATAATAAAAGACAGTGCTAGGCGTGGTGGCTCATGCCTGTAATCTCAGTACTTTGAGAGGCTGAGCAGGGCAGAATGTTTGAGCCCAGGAGTTTGAGAGCAGCCTGAGCACCATGGCGAAACTCTGTCTCTACAAAAAATACAAAATTTAGCTGGGTGTGGGTGACACACACGTGTAGTCCCAGTTACTCATGAGGCTGGGGAGGGAGAATCACATGAATCTGGGAGGTCGAGGCCTGCAGTGAGCCATGATCAGACCACTGCACTCCAGCCTGGGTGGCAGAGTAAGACCCTTTCTCAAAAAAGTTAATAATTAATTAGTTAAGTAATAATAATACTAGGATGCAGCTTGATTGGGTAGGAGAGGAGCGAGACTCCGTCTCAAAAAAAAAAAAAAGAAAAAGGGAAGGTAACTGAAGATGTAACATTGAGGCTGTCATCTGAATAATGAGAATAAATTAGTCAGGCAAAGTTCTAGCAAAAGAGTTTTCCAGACCTAGGGAACCAAATGCAAAGGCTCAGAGGTAATAACAAGCTTATCATATGTGAAGAAAAGAAAGATGGAGAGAAAACTGACAAACTGCAAGACATGGAGAAAATGAAGCCAAAGAGTTAATTGGAAGCCAGATTAGAAGGGCTTGAAAACCTAAATTAGAAGATGAGATTTTATTCAATCCAAAAGTCTTTGTATGGTTTTAAGCCAAAAAAAAAAAAAAATGTTATGGTAGGGTTTGTATATTTAAAATATCCATTTCTTGATATATTGAAGTGGGACCTTAGGGAAATGAAACTAAAAGAGAGATCAAAAAACTACAGAAATAGTCCAAAAAAGAGATGACAGTAACTTTAACTTTGGTTAAGAATGAAAATCATGAGAAGTAGTTTGTTCAGGAAATGCTTTGAGACAGAGTCCAAAGAACATGCTGTGTGTTAGAAGAGAAGGAAATAGAGGAATCAAGTATAGCTCCTGAGATTTGTATGCAAGCAATTTGGTAGATGATAGACCCATTAACTGAAGTAGAAAACAGTGGAGGAGAGAGGTTTAGAAAGATGGGAAAATCAAGAGTTCTGCCTCTTGAAATGGGGTTGCCCTTTCGAATTTGAAGATGATGTAGGCATAAACCTCTAGCCATGCTTGATCAATTTTAGGAGAAAAAAATCGCTACCTTTAAAGGAGTACTAAGCACACTATATGCCTAATGACAATTAATTCTCACAACATTGCTATGAGGAAACTTCTGTTATCATATTCTTTATACAGATGAGAAAATTAAGATTTAGAAAAGATACATGCATTGTGAAAAAAAAGAAAAAAAATCAGCAGTGGGCATTGAAAATCTACATCCAAATCTGGCTGACCCCAGAGCCCAAGCTCTGAAATACTATGTGTCGAGAAAACGGCCCCTAGTACAGAAAAAGTTTACCAAAATTCCAAGGAAGAAAGTCATTTCCAAGTCTCTGGGAATGGATCTGGATTCAGGAGGCTTTCGTTATGAGAATAAAAATGGGATCTAGAAAGTCGATCCTATATCAAAGGCAGACTAGTACCAAATTGTCTTTTGGCTCATTCCAATAGCCATTAGACTAAGGAAGATAAATTTCCTTTCCCTGTGAAGACTGTTCCAAGAACCAGAGATAGCACATAATTTGTCACTTGGCTGTTAAGTGGTTCCGGTCGCATGGATTGGAAAGATTCTGGTTCAAGAATCAGTCAGTCAGTCTGAAGGCAATTTCCTCCTTTATACAGTCATCACTGTTTGGGCAGGACGTGAATAAGCTGCCCAAGCAGTTGCTTCCATCAGACCCTCGCCAGCTCTAATCCTGGAGAGGATATTGAGAAAGAAACAGTTAAATCAGCTGGGCGCGATGGCTCATGCCTGTAATCCCAACACTTTAGGAGGCTGAGGCCGGCGGATCACCGGAGGTTGAGAGTTTGAGACTAGCCTGACCAACAGGGAGAAACCCCATCTCTCCTAAAAATACAAAATTCCACGGGCGTGTTGGCACAAGCCTGTAATCACAGCTACTCGAGAGGCTGAGGCAGGAGAATCACTGGAACCCAGGAGGCTGAGGTTGCGGTGCGCGGAGATCATGCCACTGCACTCCAGCCTGGGCAACAAGAGCAAAACTCCATCTCAAAAAAAAAAAAAAAAAAGAAAAAGAAAAAGAAAAAAGAAAAGAAATAGTTAAACCAAGTTATCTTAAGAGTTATGGTTGAAGGAACACCTCCAGCATTTTTATATTGAAAATAGCCTTTCCATATTTCTCACCAATTGGTAGATTATTTCCTCCTTGGATAACCTTTAGAAAGAGATTTCCTTCTAAAAGAAGTTTAAAATATATCCCTTAGGCTGGGCGTGGTGGCTTACGCCTGTAATCCCAGCACTTTGGGAGGCCGAGGAGGGCGGATCACCTGAGGTCACGAGTTTGAGACCAGCCTGATCAGTGTGGTAAAACTCTGTCTCTACTAAAAATACAAAAATAAGGTGGGCATGATAGCGCATGCCTATAATCCTAGCTACTCGGGAGGCTGAGGCACAAGAATCTCTTGAACCCGTGAGGCAGATATTGCAGTGAGCTAAGATCACACCACCGCACTCCAGCCTGGGTGACAGAGACTTTGCCTTAAAAAAAAAAAAAAAAATCCCTTAAATTATGATAAAGTGGAGACTGGTAATCACTACATCAGGCTAGACAGAGCACTGAGATTTGAAAGATAAAAAATCAATTTTAGGACTAATAAATAAGACCACAAGACATTTCATAATACTTAGAAGAGTAATCTCAGCTACACTATAAAAGTACTTAAGGTCCTATTCCAATTCCTTAAGCAGAGAGACTTAAAAATTTATATCTGGACTATATGCTATAATTTATCAATATGACCTAATCAATTAATTACTTTTTTATTAATCTGATACTAATTAGTTAATTCATTTGACAGGTAATACCTAATAAGACTTAGACACTGTGCTGGGTGTTGGATACAATGCTGGAGAAGCTTGTTGACCTCTTGGAGTACACAGTTTGATGAAGGAGGCAAACAATGTATAATTGCAAATACTGGTAACTGAGAAGAAGAAAAGAATAAAACTCAGTGGGAGAGAGTAATGAGGAAGACCTAGTTTAGATTGGTTAATCTAGGCAGGTTTCTTTGCAAAGGACCCAACTGGGGAAGAAGGAATGAAATGCAGGCAGTTAGAACAGCTCATGCAAAAACCAAGAACCTGGTGAGATTCAAGGAATTGAAAATCATGGGTGTGGCTGGAGAGAAGTGAAGGTAGAAGGAGATGGATTTGGAGAATAGGACACAGATCGTGAAAGATCTCATTAAAACATGTGGGCATTTTAATTGCTTGTTTCTAAATGCAAGAGAAATCAAGAATGCAGCACAACCTGATAGAGATTCTTAAAAGACCATGCTGGCTATAATGTCAACAGTGGATTAACAGAGAGCAAGATTAAAGCCAGACAGACATGTGCTTAGGCTATATTTTATATGGGGAATCTTGATGGTGGCTTAGCCTAAGAGGTACAGTTGCAGTAGAGATGGGGAGAAAGGTATGGATTAGACATTTATTTTGAAGGTAAAATAAACAGAGCTCGGTGATGTATCATAGCTAAAGAGGAAGAAGTGGGTAAAAAAAGAGCAATTTCCAATTTTTAGCCTTGAATCTATGGGTAGATAGAATTAATACAAAGAAAATTGACATTGTTTTTATTCTATTGTTTAAATTCAGTTATTCTTATTTAAATTTTTTACTGTTTTGCCAAATAAAATGGGAAAAATTACTGATTTCATTTTTGGTTGAGAGAATGAGAGGCACTTTCTGCAATGACCTCAGACAAAGAGAGCAGCCAAGCTTTCTGTCTTGGAAGACTTTCTTCTTTGTCTTCCTGGGGAATTAGTAATAGAATTCTTGTCCCATTCTTCAAGCCCAGGCCTGTAGAGTGAGCCTGCTCACAAAAGAACATTCTAGGAGGATGGAGTGCAGAGGGATAGGGGACTAGCCTGAGCTAGAAGTGGAATTGGATTCCTCAGGAGTTGAAGGGGTTCTTTTGACAATACTGACAGACTCCTATTCACCCAGTTCCAAAAACAAATAGGAACTTACTGCGGTTCTTAACGTCTATTCGTCCATTCATTGCGACAGCAAGTCCTAGAAAGCAGTCTTCAAATTAACATTTTAGCATAAATTTAAGTAAGTTTATTTCTCATAATAAGGAATAGAAAATATAAGATCCTTAAGAGATAAAAGGAAAGGTAGTGTTTGGCCAGAATAAAAAACGACTCAGGCAGGGCGTGGTGGCTCACGCCTGTAATCCAGCACTTTGGGTGGCCTAGGCGGGCAGATCACCTGAGGTGGAGAGTTTTCGAGACCCCTGCCTGACCAGCATGGCAAAACCTTGTCTCCATTAAAAATACAAAATCAGTCGGGCGTGGTGGCGCATGCCTGTAATCCAGCTACTCTGGAGACTGAGGCGGAAGAATCGCTTGAACCGTGGATGCAGAGGTTGTGGTGGGCCGAGATGGCGCCATTGCACTCAAACCTGGGCAACAAGAGCGAAACTCCGTCTCTAAATAAGTAAATAAATAAATACTCAACTCATGTTTGATAAAATAAGTTTTAAAAGCCACTGAATCTGAAAAAAAGGCACAAACTTTTATGAATAAACTTTTTTTGATGTATCTTGATAATTTTGATAGTCCCACAGAAGATTCCAGGTACAGTGAAAATAATTGACTCTAATCTCTGCAGCTTTGGCTGTTTCAAGTTCAGAACATTCCCAAATGGGCCCTGAGATCCCGGTGCTAACATCAAGCTTAACTCTGAACAGAAATATTTTTAAGGTAGAGAAAAGTAGGAAGTCTTACAGTTGAAAATGCCTTGAATATTCACTAGATCTTTCGCTGAAACACCTGAGGTCTTTGCATTGCCGGGTAAGGCATAATAGCAAATTATGGTAAGGGACATGTGTTTCTCTTATAAAGTGAAAAAACTACTGTGTATTCAGATTTCTTCTCTGGATAATCAGTTCTGAAAAAGGATGTGTATGGAAGTTGAGGTTCTGAAAACTGACTCCCTAAAAAGTATCTATGCATGCAGATCTCTTAGAAAGTTTAGGCTGGGCGCGGTGGCTCACGCCTATAATCCCAGCACTTTGGGAGGCCGAGGTGGGCAGATCACGAGGTCAGGAGATCAAGGCCATCCTGGTGAACACGGTGAAACCCCGTCTCTACTAAAACTACAAAAAAATTGGCCGGGCGTGGTGGCGGGCGCCTGTAGTCCCAGCTTCTAGGGAGGCTGAGGCAGGAGAATGACGTGAACCCGGAAGGAGGCGGAGCTTGCAATGAGCCGAGATTGTGCCACTGCACTCCAGCCTGGGCCACAGAGCGAGACTCCGCCTCAAAAAAAAAAAAAAAAGAAAGTTTATACTTTCCACCAATTTGAAGACTTTTCCTGTAGACCACACTGTTTCTAATACACAATCTTCATTGTTACGTTCCTAAAGATTGAGAATGTGATGAACTTGAGCCTTAGTGGTACTGTATTGTTATTGTGCTCTCAAGTTGGTGTCTACCTTTGAAGGTAGATATATTGAGTAATATTGAGTAATTGAGTAATACTGAGTGAATATTGAGACACATTGAGAAATAATATGTGTGGAAATACTTTAAAACTTTGGTATGAAAGATAATATGCATGATACAGTACACAGTGTATGAATACAGTTGGAGCAATAAATAAGTTGAATAAATACAACAACGTACATTAATCTACATAAAATCCTCCTCAGTATTTTTGCACATAAAAATATACATGTAAAATATTAACAAAAGCAGTTCTCTGCAGTTTCAATGTTATGCATTTTATGAGTTTCCTCAGGTTTCAGGATCCTGTGGACATTTCTGATATAATACTTGCATTTTCAAGTAAAGTAAATAGCGTTCTTTCTTTCTTTTCCATCCTATCTTTCTTTTTGTGTGTATGTGTAACTCAACAAGACTGTCTTAGAGCTACCCAATTACCAAAAGAAGAAAGAGAATGAAGAAAAAAAAGAAGATATTTTTAGCATAGTTATTAAGAGAATGCCAAAAAAATCTGTTTTTTGTTTAACAAGTTTTAGATTCTTCAAGAGAATATATTAGAGACACTAACATTATATGTATGTGTACATACACACATACATATATATATTTTATATATATAATATATTTTAGTTTTGCTTTTTTAAATTTTTTTGCTCTTTGAAAAATGAAAAAATGAGCTTGGGTCCTATGAGGTAGACTATGATTATTAAAATATGCCCCTAAGCTTAACTTACAATTTTTCTCACTCTTCTGTTAACCTGGTGAGTGTGAGTATGTGTGTGTGTAACTGTGAATCCTTACACATGCACTTAGACTAATTAGAGCAGAGACATTTTTATGCTCTACATTCTGCCAATTTGAAACTAATTCTGAAGCTGTTCCTAAATGCAATATATCTGATCTAAGTGTTCCATACATATACTTATCAACTGATATAGATACTGAACTCAAATATAAGATACTTAAGTTCAGTAGGCTGTTTTGCATAATGTCTTCAAAGAGCCTTCCTTCCACCCCTGAGTATCTGACTTGAATTGAAATTCAAATTTAGCTTTATTAGGAGGATTTTATAGGGAGGTTAATTAAGTTTTGACCCTCTTGAACCCTTATTCTGGGAAGATTCTGCAAAATATTACACTTATGAAGAGTTGGTCAGCATATCAACAGCATTTATGAGCATATTTATGAGCAGAACACTAAGGACTATAGCTAATTGTGAATAAAATAAAGAATTTTATTCCTTTCCATAAGAAAGTTATTATCTAATGAAAAAAGTAGAATATATATTCAACTAAATGTCTCCCGCTTATATAACAATAACCAGAAACCATACATACAAAATCAACATAATAAGAAATCAAGAAAAGCAAAAATTTAAAGGATTAAAAAAAAAGACAAGAGAAAGTGCCCACAGCAGGGCGATAAAATTGTTCATGGCCGGGCGCCATGGCTCACAACTGTAATCCCAGCACTTTGGGAGGCCTAGGCAGGGGGATTACAAGGTTGGCAGTTCGAGACCAGCCTGGCCAACATGGTGAAATACTGTCTCTACTAAAAATACAAAAATTAGCCAGGCATGATGGCAGGCGCCTGTAATCCCAGCTACTCGGGAGGCTGAGGCAGGAGAATCACTTGAAACCAGAAGGTGTAGGTTGCAGTGGGCCGAGATCGTGCCACTGCACTCCAGCCTGCGTGAAAGAGTGAAACTCTATCTCAAAAACGAAAAAAAAACAATGTTGTTTGCTGTCTGCTTTGTTAAACCTGGCTTATTGGATCAGTGCAGTTGAAATTGGAAGAAATTAGTCATAGAGCATGTAATGCGTTGTCAGGTCTCTAGTTTATACTAAGGGTGTTACAAGATATTTTTCCCAAATCATTTTCCCAAATTAGAAATATAGCTGTTTAAGATTTTTAGGTAAAATGCAGAAATAGTTTTCATCAAGTTCAGAGTACTTCTCAAATTATTATGGTAAAAGCTGTTCATGGTGGTATTTAATTATAAGAGCCCAAAACAATTGTTTTCAGAATTATTAGGTTTTTAAAAATATTTCCCCAGCAATGACCACTACCACCCACTCTCATTCTTAGACACACAAACTTACCCACATTCTTCAGCCTTATTTATCTAAATTCTTGGGTTCATTTTAACCATCCACTGTAGTCCAGTCATCTAATTTCCATATTCATTGCTCAGTAAGGAGTCTGATCACATTAGATGTTATACAACCCTCTTGAGCATGGAGAAAATAACTTTTTGTGTCATGACGCCTACTTGAACTTAACACTGTGGGAGACACTCGATAAGCATCTACTTATTTGACTGGTGGAAGGAGGAGTCTGGAGCTGTATCTGGAGGCAAAATTGCATATTCATCACTTTTCCAAATTTGGATATATGGATGAATTTCTCAGTGTTTAATTGCTCAGTGAAGCCTTCCCCCAAGATTCCTGTGGAGTGTAAATGATAAAAAGAGAATTAAAAGATATCTTAAGGCTGTAAGCTTCCCTTATCTGGTCCTTCGCTTTAGACGAAACTCTGTTATATTCAGAAGACCCTCTTACCACTAAGTAGAAATGCTGGGAAATGTGGGTGAGTATGGAGCAGCAAGCCTCTCCTTTGCATAATTTGAGGTATGCGTAAAAGGCATTTCCATGCCAGAATCACCCTGCAATAAAAAATACTAAAAGACAATGTTAAAAGTTCTTGTACATAACCTTTTAATAGGTCTGGAGGTAAATTTCGTAGTTTCTGATTGGTGTTTTAAGAAAATGAAATCAAATATAATGTTGCACTGCATTATTGATAGCGTCGTATTTGATATTAACCAGGTTATTCTTTGTTGCTGTTTTTTTTGAGACTAAGTCTCACTTTTGTCCCCCAGGCTGAAGTGCAATGGCGCGATTTCAGCTCACTGCAACCTCTGCCTCCCGGGTTCAGGCGATACTCCTGCCTCAGCCTCCCGAGTAGCTGGGATTACAGGCACCTGCCACCACACCTGGCTAATTTTTGTTTTTTTTTTTGAGACAGAGTCTCACTCTGTTGACCAGGCTGGAGTGCAGTGGCGTGATCTCAGCTCACTGCAACCTCTGCCTCCCAGGCTCAGG
>NW_012117488.1:10398625-10411430 GCF_000951035.1 Colobus angolensis palliatus | reverse complement strand
AACCAGGTTATTCTTTGTTGCTGTTTTTTTTGAGACTAAGTCTCACTTTTGTCCCCCAGGCTGAAGTGCAATGGCGCGATTTCAGCTCACTGCAACCTCTGCCTCCCGGGTTCAGGCGATACTCCTGCCTCAGCCTCCCGAGTAGCTGGGATTACAGGCACCTGCCACCACACCTGGCTAATTTTTGTATTTTTGGTAGAGACGGGGTTTCCTCATGTTGGCCAGGCTGGCCTCAAACTCCTGACCTCAGGTGATCCACCTACCTCAGCCTCCCAAAGTGTTGGGATTACAGGTGTGAGCCACCGCTCCCGGCCTCTTTGTTGCATTTTGAAGGGTAAGTATTCTTTCATGAAACCCTAATTTTGGAAAAACACATGTACTTATTACCCCACAATGTAAAATATATTTTTAATCTGAGTAGAGATACTTTCAAAACCTTATTAGAATAAAGTATAAAATCTTTGAAATTTTCTTGTGGAAAAAAAAATATGTTGCCTCATCTTGAACCAAGAATAATAATTACAGAGCACTTCCTAGTGAGAGAATGTCAAGGCGTGGAGATGTATCATGGAGGCAGGTCTATCAGGATACAGCACTGGCGGCCTATGAAGTGATTTTGTCACAATAAGAGGGGTGAAAAGATGGATAAAGATTCTCAATCTTTTGGCAAAGTACTGCTCAAGGGTATCCAACCTTTTGGATTCCCTGGGCCACACTGGAGGAAGAATTTACTTGGGCCACACATAAAGTAGACTAACACTAACAATAGCTGATGAGCAAAAAAAAAAGGGGTGGAAAAAAATCTCATAATGTTTTCAGAAAGTTTACAAATTTGTGTTGGGCCACATTCAAAGCAGCCCTGGGCCACCTTCAGAATGTAAGACTCAGGTTGGACAAGCTTGGTCTACATGATAATTTTGCTCTGGGCCAAGCCTGGAATGATGACACAAAGTAGTTGCTCAACAAATCTTTCTTGAACAAATGAATGGCTAAAACCCTGGAAGCTTGTATTTTGCCCACAATCTCTAGTGTTATATCAAATCAAACTCAGAAATAAACCTAAGCAAACATTAGAATAAATTTAACCTAATCACTTGGATTGTGAGGCAATTTTCCCTAGAGCTCTACATCTCTACATTTTTAGTCTTTACCAGTGCTCAGGTAGAACTAACAGTATTGGCCTATAAAAAAATAATTTCCAGAAATTGAGTTGAGGAAATAAGACCAAATTATTTGAAATAGCCTTTTTTTTTTTTTTTTTTTGAGACGGAGTCTGGCTCTGTCGCCCAGGCTGGAGTTCAGTGGCGTGATCTCGGCTCACTGTAAGCTCCGCCTCCTGGGTTCACATCTCTCTTCTGCCTCAGCCTCCCGAGGAGCTAGGACTACAGGCGCCCACCACCACACCCAGTTACTTTTTTGTATTTTTAGTTGAGATGGGGTTTCACGGTGTTAGCCAGGATGGTCTCGATCTCCTGACTTTGTGATCTGCCCGCCTTGGCCTCCCAAAGTGCTGGGATTACAAGCGTGAGCCACCATGCCTGACCTGAAATAGCTTTTAAAAAATTAGTTAAAAAATATATGTTAATCTAGCAAAATAACATATATAAAAAGAAATGAAAACAATGAAGCAAAAAGAAATTTTAGTTGTTTATATTTGTATTGGATACAGAGTAAGTATATATATTTATGGAATATATGAGGTGTTTTGATACAGGCATGCAGTGTGAAATAAGCACATAATGAAAAATTGTTTATAATTTTTAAGAGGATTTGGCCTAGCATACCAGATTAGATCATGTTTCCAGTGTTACACTTATAATTGATACATTTTTGTGTTTTACATTATAATGCTGTTTATAATCAGCATTAGAACATTTTGAAAACCTAATACTTTACTTGTTCATAAATTAACTCAATTTACAAGAATAACCTAAATACATAAGGTGTGTTTCTTAGTCAGACACTGAAATATTAATCAAAAGTCAACATTTACCTGGAAATAGATGGGGCTAGGGAAGTGAAAGGAAAAGCCTTTATTCATCAGGCATTGAAATTCTGTACTAATTCCTGTAAAGAAATTAAAAAGTGATGCAAAACAAAATGAAAACCTAACTTTAAAATATCTCTACTTTCCCCTCAGCCCAGCAGCCTCCCCTTTCTGTTCCAGTTGTGCTTTTTGGATCTTTTTTCTTTCTTTCAATCAACAGGTTCATTAATCAATGTACAAAATTGCCACAGTTGTGGCTGGAACACAAATATAAATACATAGATTGTAATCTCAAGAAGCCTATGTCTTGATTAATTGACCTAGTTGAGGAGAAAAGACATGAAGCACTAATAAAAAATAAATGTAAAAATGAAAAAAATAATCTGATAAAGTGCAGGCATATGATAAGACAAGCTCTGTAGGAGGTCAGAGGTGGAGGCAGATTTGGGAGGCACTACACAGTTTGGGCCTTGAAACTCTGATAATAATCAGAAGGGTTGAATCATAAGGACAGATAAATTCCAGGCCAGAAAAATACAGGGAGTAAAAGCGCTGATGTAGAAATGCATTCAACATATTCAGAGACTAATGAATATATCTGTCTGAAAACTGCAAAGGATTTGTAGAACAGGTATAAAAAAAGGATAGAAAAGTAGGTGAAGGAAGATGGTAGCTACTGCATCTAGCATATTGCACCTTCTCCATCTATTCTACCTATGTCTTTTTAAAGGGATGGCTCTCACAGACCTTATTTGCATAGGGTTACCCAAACTTGCCCTTCTCCCTTTCTCCACCTCACTCACCTGATTGGATCAGGAGTGGATACCTGAAAAGACATGAATGAATCAGATTATCTGCTCCAGAAACTTGGAACAGGAACATTGTAAGACTGAGCCACTTATCTCTGGGAAGAAAAACAGCAAGAACATGAAACCAAAGTCAGTGCTGTGGCAAACTAAAGGCAGGTGTAAACTGTAGTTATTATGGGAAAGCAGAAGGAAGTGTCCTGCAGAGGAAATCTAAATGAAGTGGGAAATGGAGCCAAACATACAGAGAAATACATGGTAGAATGCCTAAACGGGTAGTCTCTGGTACTAAGCCACCAGGAATCAATCCCAGCTCTTCCTTTAACAAGAAAGGTAATGTTGGGAAAGTTACTAAACCTCCATGTACAATAGAAGAGAAAATACAAACAGTAATTACCTTTGCATTGCTGTGAGAACTAAATGATATAATGTGTAGAAAGTATTCAGAACTAGGCCAGGTTCCTGGTAAGCAATGTTGCATGTTATTATCATTAAACCATCACTTTCCAGTTTTGCCTATATTGCTTACATGGAGTCCTTGTGGTCTTAAAAATTAATTCTCCCCTCCAAACAAATCTTATTTGTTTGTTGAGCTAGTTTGATCAGTCCTATTTGCCTTGCAACACAGTACTTTCTATCCTGAATGACTTAAAAAATAAACTTGGATTGGGCTAGAAAGATCTTGAGTATTAAATAAAGAAGTTTGAATCCAGAATACTAAAATGTTCTTCTTTGAAACCTTTTTTCCTCAATCAACCCATTTCCCAGAATTTATCCAAGTACACTTAATCTCCCACTTGCCCCAAACTTCCAATTTGGTGAAATATGGTAAAATAGAGACCATCTGCTTTTAAAAATTTCATCAATTCCTTTTAGTAATACATTTTTGCTCTTGAAAAATGCAGTTTAAATTTGGGAATTTTGGTAAGCTCTTCCTGTAATTTTCAATGTGCTTAAAAATAGAAGAACTTATACTAGAAACACACTCAGCCTTTTCTATGGGATCATTGTCAAACCCTCATTATTCAAGAAACCCAGTATAAATTTTCATTCCTAAAATCCTCTAAGAAACTCAAGCTTTCTGAAGTGATCTGTTCAGAGACTTGTGCACTTTTCAGTGATCTGTAACACTGTGTTTTTCTTCCCACCGTCTACTCCAGGTAGGTTCACAGGTGGGACCTGAAGAACATTTTAGGATTTTACCATGCAATTTTTAATTATTTTATTAAAACAATCAGTTTTCACTAGCTGTAAAAAGATATTCCATTGTAAGTAGATATATTTGCAGTTATTTTGGAGGGAAAATTTTCAGGACTAAATTAGTTTTTGAAAACCATCTTAGATTTTCATGTGAATTATATTCAGGAAAGAAAACAGTGACTTTTACATGACCATCTATAACAATTTGTGGGTAAAACTGAAGTCTACAAAGTTGATTATTTTTGAAGAATGAAAAAATAGTAAGTTACCATATTTCTAGTATTACAACTCCATCTGAATCTGATAATCCTAATTGGGATGTTTTCTCACACGTATTTGAATTGAAGAACAGTTTTTAGCAAGGTACTTTAAATTTATTTCATAATACTAAAACAGAGAATTATTGTTTCAAAAAAGCAAATGATAAAAATAAAACTGTATTTACATTCTATTCTCTGTTTCTAAATCTAAATCAAACTATAAGTTAGTAAATTGATATTTTTAATACAACTTTCTTAAATTTTAATTTTGAAATAAGTTTAGATTCATGGAAAAGCAGCAAAGATAGCAAAATGAAGTCCCCATATACCTTTCACCCAGTTTTCCTAATGTTAATATCTTACATAACAATGTAACAGTTTTTGAAACTAAGAATTAACAGTGGTACAATACTATTAGCTGAGTTAGACACTTCACCAGGTTTTCCACTAATGTTCTTTTCTGCTCATAGATCCAGTCCAGTATGCTGTATTGTATTTAGTTATCATGTCTCTTTAAGTACCTCAAAACAGTGATGGTTTCTTGATCTTTTGTCATTTTTCATTACTTTGACACTTTTGAAGAGTACAGGTCAAATATTTTGTAGAATGTTACTCTGTTGTCTGATGTTTTCTCATGATTAAACTGAGCTTATGAATTTGGAGAACAATGCACCATAATATCATGTACATGATAGCAAAACGACTTCTTTCTGGTAAATATTAACTTTTATTACTTGGTTAAGGTAGGGTCTACCAGGTCTCTCCACGATTTTTCCCTTTCTATTTGCTATTCTTTGGAAGCAAGTCACTAAATTCAGTCCCTACTCAAGGAATGAGGAAGTAAGCTCCCCCACCTGGAGGAAGGAGTATCAGATAACTTGTAATAATTATTAAATATTTGAAGGTAGACATTTTGAGGCTATGCAGATATCCTGTTTTTCTTTAAAGTTCTACCCACTAACTTTAGCATTCATCAGTAAATTTGCCTACTCTAAGGTATTGCCTACTCTATGGTATTGTAATTGTGATATTCTATTTTCCTAATTTATTGTACATTTAGTACTTGGAATTCTTCTGTGCAGAAGATGTATCCTTCTCCACCATATATTTGTTTGTTGCTCATTTATATCAGTATGAATTTCTGAGTTCCTGAATCATAATCTATTTTAGTCTCTTTTGTGCTGCTATAAGAAAATACTGTAGACTAGGTAGTTCATTAAAAAAAGTGAAATTTATTTTCTCACAGTTTTGGGGGCTGGGAAGTCCAAGATCAAGGGCTAGAAAGTTCAGTTGTCTGGTGAAGGGTACTCTTTGCTTCCAAAATAGTGCTTTGTTGGTGCATCTTCTAGAGAGGAGAAATGCTGTGTCTTCATATGGAGAAAGATGAAAGGACAAAAGGGCTGAATAATGCATGAAGACTCTTTTATAAAAGTCTTAATCTCATTTATGAGGGAGGATCCCTCATGGTCTAAACACCTCTAAAAGGTCCTATCTCTTAATACTATCATATTGGTCATTAAATTTCAACACCTGAATTGTGAAGGGAATCAGTTCAATCCCTAGCATATAATCCAATACTATCATTATTTGTTTATTGCCCACAATATTGCAGCTTTGGCCATTGGTGTCTCTTTTCCTTTGGCTCGAATGTCCTTTAGACAGTACTCTATTCTTTTTTTCTTCTTATGTACTCCCTTACTGCACCAGGCTCATCTTGTATATCCCCTGCTCTGTCCCTAGAATCAGTCATTTCTCTAAGAAATTGTATCTCTTTTTATTAGAAAATGGTGTTTAGAAACCAAAATTAGGGTGCCAGGTGTGCTTATTGCTACTGGGGTGTCACTGCTTTGAGTACATCTCAGTGGACAGGCCTAGAAAATATATGTGTGAATATTGACCTGTGTCTGAAGTTATTTCTGTATTTATCTGCCTGTATATATTTAAAATAAACATGAAATCAGTGTGATATCTCTGACTCTGACAACATTTCCACATGCAAATTTTAAGTCAGCACAGATTTCATTCTAATATTTGTACACTTAGACTTGAAGGGTTTTTTGTTTAACTTTTAGTTGTTTATTATATATTATATGTTTATTATATATTTATCATATATTTGTTTTGATATGCATCCTTTGATTCACTAAGATATTCAATTGAGTTTATTATTTAGAACATCTTAAATTTTACACTGCATTGAGCTTATTTAACATGATTAGCAAATGTTATATTGTACCCAGATAATTACATCAACTATATGTTCTTTCCACAAGCATTTACTGAACACTTATTTAGCACTGAGAAAAGCAGTAATAGTAAGACTTACAAGCCCTCTTCTCTCATAGAACTTATATTTACAGAGTAAATGAATTATGTGCATTATTTTAATTGACTGCCATTTATTGAGTTTTGGTGTATGCTTTGTCACAAATGTACCCTCAAAGTTCTTGCTCTCAGAATAGTAATGTCTAAGGGGGCAATACAAAGGTATTATAAAAGTTTTGCCTTCATCACATCAACATATAGCATATCCATGTAAAATCTAACTTTTTAGGTTTAGCTTTTTTTTATTCTTTTTTTTCAAGCTTTATTTTCCACTTTTCTTATTAAGTCCTCAATAACTAATCAAATAAAAGTACTGAAAAGTTTATTACAATAAGTATTTATCATGTATGCCTTTAAAAACTCATCACAACTGTCATGGCAACACACATGATAACAGGACAAACAGACTTTTCAGCAATCTTAGGTGGAAATGAAGCTCTGATACCTATATTTGCTGTTATGTACTTGGCCCCTTGGCTGCCAAACCCATACCCATCTGTTTAAATGGCAGATTGCCTACTCATATGTTGGCTGCTCTCTTGTACTATGACATGAGTTCCAACCAATGACAGCTAACAAAATACTTCAGGAGGCAGCTCTTCTTACAGGAGGTCCTTTCTCATGCCAGAGTTAGAGAAGCAATTGGCATCCCACATCCATTTAAACTTTGTTACACCTGTTGACACTTTCGTGCCAAAAGCAGACAATGCGACAAATGAACAACAGAAAGCACAAAGAACTTAATGAAGCTAAAAAATAACCCTTTTTACAAATAGATGCTCAATTTCACTGCTGATTACTTGCACAGTTGACATTTAATTAGTGGCAAATAAGGATTGCCTACTAAGTGACCAGAAAACACTGCACTAAGGTATCCCACATCTCTTGGATTTTGGCCTTTATCACTCCATATTGTATAATGCAATGAAGCTCAATAATAACACTGAATACCTCTTTTGTCTATCCTTTAAAAAAATGCAGACACATGTCAATCAAAGAAGGTCCTTTTTAAGATACTTTCCTTTAATGGAGAATTAAGGTAATTATTCCAATGATTGAAACTCCCAAAAGCATTGAATTACTTAGATTGTCTCTTTCCTAGAACAAGTGAAAGCTACGGGTGGGAAATGAGGGAGACACATTGTAATACTGTCCTAGGACCCCATTTTAACAAACATCAGGTGACCATTAAAAACATATATATTCCAATAAAATGTATGTTCAAATATAATTAAAAATGTTTACTTATGATTATATGCATTATTTGTCTTATTTTCATTGCATGTCATTTTTAAATTTTGTTGTATATCTTATCACAAATACACCCCTAAAATATGTCTCTGTAGATAAAATGAATTGTGTTTTCAAAAAGTGCTTTAATTATAATGGTACACAATTCTCCTCTTCCTCCTTGATTCCCAACTCTTCCTTAAACTGACATGAGGCCAGCATATCAATTTTCTATTCAATATCATGAATATGATTCTGGGAAACAAAAAAAAGTATTCATTTGTAATAATAATGATAGAAAAATAATTAAACTAGCAATAATAATGTCTCAAAGACTGTCAGGAGTGGATGGGGTATCTAGTTCCCTGACATGGCTGCAAGAATCATAACGATCTTTTCCCTGTTTATTTCACAAGTCAAACAACAACAGCAACTAGCATTTATTAAGGACTTATTGTTTATCAGACCCTATACCAATTTTCTTTAATTCATACCTTATTGAATATTCAAAACACCAAGTGAGGATTTCACAGATTTCACAGATAAGTAAACTGAAGCACAGAGAGATTAAACAGCACACCCCAGTACAGTGATGAGCAAGTGGCATAGTGAGGCTTCGAATTCAAGCAGTCTGTCATTTGAGTCCCTAACCTTAACTTATATATAACTCCATCTCTTCTCTCACTACTTTTATTTTATACCTCACATCACACTGTATACTGAACTTTTAAAGGTCTTCCGGCATACCATTACTTGACCCACTGCTTTTGCCCGGACAAATGCCCCTCTCCCCATCCCATTCACCTCTCAAGGTTAACTTCCACTCAAAATTCCAAGATTACTATCACTCTCTTTCTTGGTTTGATATCACTGTCCTCCTTGATCCCTCAAGTTTAGGTTCACTGTTTCTTCTGAATGTTCCTGTTACACACTATTTCTAACAGCATTTTTAAAGTTGTATGGAAATTGAGAAAATTAATGTCTTTCTTCTGATCTAAATCCCAAATATTTTGAAAGGGAAGACTCTATCTATCTATCTTGGTCACTTTGTATCCATAGCACCTATCAAGGTAAATAACACCTAATAGATTCTCAACAAGTATCTGTTCATTCAATCAGTCATTCAACACATACTATAACCTGAAATATTCTAGGCGCTGGGGATACAACAGTGAACATCACAGATAAAATGCTTATCCCATGGCACTTACTTTCTTATTGAGTATTAGGCTAAGTAGTAAATAAATAGAATAAACTATGCTGTAGATAATGATAAATGTGATGGAGAAAAATGAGACAGTGAAGAGGGTTAGAAATTGTGGCAGGGTTAAGGACTTTACATATGGTGGTTAAGGAAAGCATCACAGGGAAGGTGACATTAGAGAAAAGACTGAAAGGAGTGTAATTATATCTGGGGAAAGAACTGTTCAAAGCAGAAAGAAATTGAAGGCAATGTCCTAAGGTAGAAGTGTGAAGTGACTCTTGGATTTAGCGATATGGCATTCATTAGCAACCTTCACAAGAGCAACTTAGGGGGATAGATAGGAGTACCCTGACTGGAATGGAGACATGAAGCAGAAATAACAAGGAGCTTATCCATAAAGAACACCACAGAAATGGTAGTTGGAGGAGGAAGTGGGTTTGTGAGAAGATTTTTTAAGACAGTAGGAATAACAGCATGTTTGTATGATGGAGAAATTCTAACTGAGAGCAAAAACCTGATGATACAGAAGAGAGAATAGGATTACCACAGGTATGTACTTGAATAGGTGGAATAAAAAGATGGCTTTAGATAGAAGACCCCAATTAACAGTTACTTTATGAAGATATTATAAAAGTGTATTTCTCTTTAATGTAACAGTCCAGATAGAACAGATCAGATCTACGATGTTGGGACCACAAGGTCAGGATCACTGACTCGCACTGGTTTCTTTTTAACCACCATTAAGCTTGTTCTGATCTACTTTGTACAGAATGGCTCCTAGCCACATTATAGCAAGTGGAAAATGAGAAAATGGGTAGAAGGGTGTATATGTGCATGCTCTTTCTCTTCAAGGTCAAGACCCAGAAGTGGCATACATTACACATTCCATGATCCTATGGCAAAACTGAAATGCAAGCCCATGTCTCATTCAAAGGCCATTGGAAAATGTAATTATTATTCTGGCCTATGTGAGTTACTTAAAATTTGTAATTTTTTCCCACAGCAGAGGACAGTATGGATTTGGCAGATGAGAAATTAGATTAACGATTGTCTCCACGTCATGAAGGAAAAGTGTAGTTTGCGTGCCCAGAGAAAGAAGACTTTTCGATACCTCAGGAGGGAAAAAATTAATAGGGAAATGAAATCAAGTCTACGTTAACCCCCAAGTCAATAAATCCCTAATTTTGTCAAAAAATATGTTTAGCTCTCATTCATGTCAAAATGAAATTGATTAAATTATTTTGATCGTGGGATAACTAAAGCATGAGTAAACAGATCCAGGTTGGACCCCAACTCCTGCACTTACTATGTGTGTGACCTTAAACGAGCTACCTCATTGATTTAAGCTTTAGTTTCCTCCTGTAAGAAATAGAGTTAACAATAATATTGGCCTCATCTGGTTGTTAGAAGGACTGAATATAAAGTAGTTGGGCTAGTCATAGTAAGTATACAGAAATCATAGTTATTATTTCCTTAACCTGACAAAAAATTCAAATTCAAAATTGGAATCAGTGGTTTTTATTTTATTTGTTTGAATATCTACATAACAATGAAAATATTGAGTCTATCATGTACTTTCATTCCAAAATCTTTATAATAATTTTCATTCCAAAATTATTATAAAGATAGTGTAAGTTACAAAGAAATGCTAAGATGTGACAGTAATAATAGTTGCCCAATCATTCTTCTATGAAAGCTTTCTGACTTTTCCAGCCCACTTAGTAGCCCCTTCCTGAACCCCTAAATTCATCTTCTTTGAGTTATTTATACTTTAAGTTATTAATGTAGTAATTATTAATTTCATGGTGATTTTTCTGTTTACCTGTGCTTTCCCATTAGAGACAAAGAAATATTCTTGAAAAATATTGACAAAAAAGATAGCTAGGTAGGCAGACAGACAGACAGACAGACAAACAGTATAGTCTGTAGAGTTGTATAAAATTCATTCAAATTCTGGTTCTATTTTACACAGATTTGTGACAAATTCACTCTGAGTTTCATTTTATCTATTTGTAAAATGGGAATGTTGATATCATCTTGTAATTGTGTTGTGATTTAGTGAAATAGCAAATAATAATTTCTTTATTAGAATCCTAACATAATGAATTTTTGTTTAGCCTATATCTCCTTTCACATGATTATATACTCTGTGAGGGCAGAGACCTTGTATTACTAACCACTGCATTACCAATGTACATTCCACTGCACAGTACCTGGAATCCGAGGTGTAAATAAATATCTGTGAATGAAGGCATAATGCCACTGATACAGTTTGGCTCTGTGTCCCCACCCAAATCTAATCTCAAATTGTAATCACCATAATCCTCATGTATCAAGGGAGGAACCCAGTGGTAGGTGATTGGATCATGAGGGCAGTTCCCCCTATGCTGTTCTCATGATAGTGAGTGAGTTCCCACAAGATCTGATGGTTTTATAAGGGGCTCGTCCCCTTTGCTCCTCACTCTTCTTTTTCCTGATGCCTTGTAAAGAAGGTGTTTTGTTCCCCTTCTGCCATGTTTGTAAGTTTCCTGAGTCCTCCTTAGCCATGTGGAACCATAAGTCAATTAAACTTCTTTCTTTATAAATTACCCAGTCTTGGTTGGTATCTGTATAGTAGTGTGAAAATGGACTAATACAGTCGTCAATGACAGTCTGACTTTTTTTTCAAATAGTACTAAAACAAGACACACAGGGGGCAGAGCAAGATGGCCGAATAGGAACAGCTCCAGTCTCCAGCTCCCAGCGCGAGCAACATAGAAGATGGGTGATTTCTGCATTTTCAACTGAGGTGCCGGGTTCATCTCACTAGGGAGTGCCTGACAATCAGTGCTGGTCAGCTGCTGCAGCCCGACCAGCAAGAGCTGAAGCAGGGCGAGGCATTGTCTCACCTGGGAAGTGCAAGGGGTAAGGGAATCCCTTTTCATAGCCAGGGCAACTGAAACACACAAAACCTGGAAAATCGGGTAACTCCCATCCCAATACTGTGCTTTACCAAGGGTCTTGGCAAAGGGCACACCAGGAGATTATATCCCACACCGGGCCGGGAGGGTCCCACACCCACAGAGCTTCCCTCATTGCTAGCACAGCAGTTTGCGATCTAGCTGTAGGGCAGCAGTGAGGCTGGGGGAGGGGCGCCCACCTTTGCTGAGGCTTAAGTAGGTAAACAAAGCCCTGGGAAGCTCGAACTGGGTGGAGCCCACAGCAGCTCAAGGAGGCCTGCCTGTCTCTGTGGACTCCACCTCTGGGGACAGGGCACAGCTAAACAAACAACAAAAAAAAGCAGCAGAAACCTCTGCAGACGCAAATGATTCTGTCTGACAGCTTTGAAGAGAGCAGTGGATCTACCAACACGGAGGTTGAGATCTGAGAAGGGACAGACTGCCTGCTCAAGTGGGTCCCTGACCCCTGAGTAGTCTAACTGGGAGTCATCCCCCACTAAGGACAGATCGACACCCCACACCTCACACGGTGGGGTACACCCCTGAGACGAAGCTTCCAAAGCAAGAATCAGACAGGTACACTCACTGTTCAGCAATATTCTATCTTCTGCAACCTCTGCTGCTGATACCCAGGCAAACAGGGTCTGGAGTGGACCTCAAGCAATCTCCAACAGACCTCCAGCTGAGGGTCCTGACTGTTAGAAGGAAAAGTAACAAACAGGAAGGACACCTATACCAAAACCCCATCAGAACGTGACCATCATCAAAGACCAAAGGCAGATAAAACCACAAAGATGGGGAAAAAGCAGGGCAGAAAAGCTGGAAATTCAAAAAATAAGAGCGCATCTCCCCCT
>NW_012117488.1:10396914-10397726 GCF_000951035.1 Colobus angolensis palliatus | reverse complement strand
GATTGAGGATTAAATGAATGAAATGAAGTGAGAAGAGAAGTTTAAAGAAAAAAGAGGAAAAAGAAATGAACAAAGCCTTCAAGAAGTATGGGATTATGTGAAAAGACCAAATCTACATCTGATAGGGGTGCCGGAAAGTGAGGGGGAAAATGGAACCAAGTTGGAAAACACTCTTCAGGATATCATCCAGGAGAACTTCCCTAACCAAGTAAGGTAGACCAATATTCAAATTCAGGAAATACAGAGAACACCACAAAGATATTCCTTGAGAAGAGCAACTCCAAGACACATAATTGTCAGATTCACCAACGTTGAAATGAAGGAAAACTGTTAAGGGCAGCCAGAGAGAAAAGTCAGGTTTCCCACAAGGGGAAGCCCATCAGACTAACAGCAGATCTCTTGGGAGAAACTCTACAAGCCAGAAGATAGTGGGGGCCAATATTCAACATTTTTAAAGAAAAGAATTTTCAACCCAGAGTTTCATATCCAGCCAAACTAAGTGTCATAAGTGAAGGAGAAATGAAATCCTTTACAGATAAGCAAATGCTTAGAGATTTTGTCACCACCAAGCCTGCCTTACAAGAGACCCTGAAGGAAGCACTAAACATGGAAAGGAACAAGTGGTACCAGCCACTGCAAAAACATGCCAAAATGTAAAGACCATTGAGGCTACGAAGAAACTGCATCAACTAACGAGCAAAATAACCAGTTAATATCATAATGACAGGATCAAGTTCACACATAATAATATTGACCTTAAATGTAAATGGACTAAATGGTCCAATTAAAAGACACAGACTGGCAAACTGGAT
>NW_012117488.1:10243489-10393056 GCF_000951035.1 Colobus angolensis palliatus | reverse complement strand
ACTTCATTATTTTGTGCTGAAAATAGGTGATCTCCTATCTTTGTTTATTTTATGTCAGGGTGACCTAACATTTCCTTTACAGGCCATTTGTACCAATGCCACAGGGCTTCAAGGGGTTCTGTGCAAAATCCTTGTATGCCTTCTGCCCATTGTGCTTGAATAACTCAGCAATTATTCTTACTGCACAATAGCCAGTCCAGTGTATCTGTTTTAATCTGAACTGTAGTGTGTATTGGTTAAAGAGGAAGCCTGATCAAGTACCACCTGTTTCATGCTGAGAAGCTTTTACAATGAAGAAGAAAGATACTGTGATGCTGATAAAAATAAGAGAAGACTGAATGTTTTTGTCTATGACTCCACCAATAGACCAGCAGCACTGAAGGATGGAAACTACTGCTTCTCAGTGGACTATACACTTAACATTTTGTAAATGTTCTATTTACATAATAGAAATACATTATTTTATATTTAGCCTTCATTCCCTTTGTTTAATCAAGATACTACATTCCATTTTATGAGATAATATCTGATTGCTAGTATTTCTGAAGTGATATGAGACATTAATCCAGTGGACTGAGAAGGTTTCCATTTTTCTTGTAAACTACTTGTAAAGTTTGTCTTCCATTGCATATCCCTATCTCTATTCCTTTTACAGCTCTATTTGAAAATTAACACTAATTTCTTAAATGGTATCATAAAGAGAGCATATTTTACCTCCAAAAGAAGAATAAGATACAAAATAATTTTCAAGGAATCTTTCAGAAAAACATTACACAAGTTGTTTTTAATTCCCAGAAGTTATAAATTACCAGTATTGCATTATACTTTGGTCTGCTCTAAAAGAAAGGAGGGAACAATAGAAATTGTTTGATTTATGCTTAGGTTAGGAAAGAAACTATATTTTAAAAGTGTGTGCATTCCACAAATTTCACTTTCACTAAACCCTTCCTCCCTTTATGAATCAGGATAAATCTCACTTTTACCCTGAAGGGAAGCTTTACATGTCACAAAAAAAGAAACTAGCTGAAAACAAGTGTTCTCTGTAACAACAAAGTAGTCTGTATGTCTGAAGACTTTTAGTTTTTTCAACAACTTTTTTTTTTTTTAAATGAGAAAATTTACTGTCTTGGTGGAGGTTTTGTAGGTATTTTTTAGTCCATATTTGTTACACTTTTGTTAGCCACAAAAATAGTTACCATGGTAATAGTTCCATATATATCTAATCTTAGAGCTGAATTATAGAAAACCTTCCCACAGGGTTGCATACAATGCCATTGACGGGTTTCACCTAGCCTATTATTTAAAGTAGGAATTATTTTTAAATAATATCAAATTGTTACATTCTATTCATGACTTTCTTTTGTAACTCTCAAGTTGGTGAAATCCTTTGGTGTGTAATTTTGGAAGAACTGTGCTTAATTTCAATTTGTATTTTTAATCATTTTTAACTGCTTTTCCTTTTATGAATGCTATATAAGCTTAGGTACAGATGATAGTTTATTTTCTTTTATAACTAAATGCTCCTAAGGACTTACCAAAAATAATTATTTTAACATAAAATCTGTAGTAGATCATAATACTTGCAACTTCTAAGAATGCTTAGATATAAGAAACTCATTTTCTCCAACAGGTACCCATAATATATGAACAAGAGTTATAAATAAATGAAACATGACCCTAGATCTACAGGCTTTAAAGGAACTTTGATAAGCCATCCAGTTTAGTCTCCCAACTCCAGTCTTAACAGTCTTAACAATCTTAACAGAAATTAAATCACCCAGTATAACAGTTTTCTAGAGAACATTCTGTAAAGATGGCTCCTCTGCCCTCCACAATACTATACTTCAATGTTTCACAGCTCTTACTTTTCAGAAAGCCTTACCAGTATTTAACCACTTTGTATCTGGCTGCATTTTAACTACCCCTCCTCCGGCTCTTTGCTGTATTTGCTCACTAACATCTATAAGATACTCCTTAGTCATGGAAAGAACTCAGAACTCAGGAAGTCTCTAATATGTTTTAAATTAAAATTTTGTTAACAATAGCAACCTGAATATGAAGAAATGTAAAAATAACATACACTGACAATTTGAGATTACGAAGAACACAAGGATAAGTCTACCTACTGAATAGCTATTAAAAATGTTGGTTTAAAAGACTATTTACAAATGCTGAAAAGTCTTTTGCACATTGTAAAATAAAAGAAAGAGACAATGAAATTGTAATATTGTAACATAGTGTGATTATAACCAGATCTAAAAACATGTGACTATAGAGGCTTAGAATGAAATACACCCATTGATTACTATGTTATGGTATTGAAATGTGAGTTTTTTATTCCATTTACCAATTTTGGGCAGTTTCTTATCATTTTATAGTTTTTTCAGGAAAGAAAAATAAAATACATGCGTCAAGTCATACATGAAGCTAAACCTACACCCATTTTCAACTTTTTCTCTCTTGCTTGCCTTCATCTTGGAGACTGAGGGAGCTCAACACAATTTAGAGCTTTCCTCTCCCAATCTCGAAAGCAGGAAGTATGACCATGAAAGAGCTCTGGAAAATGAGACATATGCAGACATCTGCTGGGATATATCTGAGAAAACACGCTTTCCTTCAGAAAAGAAAGACTGATAACTGTTGGTAGTCTTTATCTTCTGTTCACCCATCTATTTTTCCAGCCTTGAATGGAAACTTCATTCCTAAACTGAAACTTTTATCTAAGAACCACGATTGAAAGTCCAGTGCTGCCCTTGATATAATTTAGCTACTCAGCCAACACCAGCAATTTTGAGACTGTAATAAAAGTAAAATAAATCTCTATTTGTTTCAACCACTACTGCCCAAACAATCTGGGTATTATAGCCAGAATATTTTCTTTTTTATCCAATAAGGACAATATTATTGTGATTCTGGTATCTTTAAGTCACTATGAGAAACGGTTTCACAAATTTAATCTCATTCCTCAAATTGTTGGATTGCAGAGTAACTCGAAAACTTTTGTTTTTCAATATATTATAGGTATGTTATTTGCTATTTTTACTACACAAACTTAAAGGAAAGGAAAGTTTTTCTTTTTTTTTCTTTTTTTTCTTCAACTGAAAAGATTTGTGTTGTAATTAGATGTGAATTAATATGAAGATTTTGATGCTGAACAAATAAATGAATCCCGTCAATGATTTTGTTTCCCCTATTATATCACTTTGTTTTACATATTCAGAGAAATAGTCTTGACAAAATGCAATTTTAATTTACAAAGAAAGCACCTGCATTTGAGTTTTTCTTGTTTTTGATTAACGTTTAATAAGGTTCCAAGTCTGAAATCATCAGCAAGCCTGCTTTTTAAAAGAAATTTAAGCGACTGCATAGCTATTGTAACTGGCATTTTCATAGAAAATATTCCTCCTGATTATGTGTGCCTTTATGTATTACCGGCCCATGTTACCAAGTTAGCTAATGCTACCTTCAAGAATAAAATAATTAAGGTATTTTGTGCATTCATAGACGGATCAAAAGCAGAAAGAACATAAGCCAAGGAAATGTCCTCATCTTTATATAGTCCCTTTGAACTATATTAAAATTTAGGATTGCTATTTTTATTTTAACAAGTAAAAAGAGATGCTGTCAGAATGAAGATAAGATTAGGATTCTACACCAAATGAAGTATTTCTGACTCCTAGTTCCTGTTCCATTCTTTCTGCCAGAAAAGCAGCAAAGATACCACCCACATTGCTGCCTTACTGTTTTTCTGAAGGTCATTCAGGCAAAGGATTTCCAGTGGAATTTTCTCTAATATAAATCTATCTATGATCACATTGTTTTTCTTGGTGAAACCAAGGATTGTGTTTCTTCATTAGAAAATGGTTGCTTTTCCACTGTTGTGCTTCGCAGAAGCGATATCTTCCTCTCCTTTTGCATATGACACCCACGGGAACACTGAAATCCACAATCTCTGGAAATGTACAGAAGTTAGATCCAAATGCTTCAAAATAAAGAATCTAAATTAAAAGGTCTGTTGGCACGGACATATTTCCACTAATAATTTTGAAAACTATATTAATACTCCTCTGATGCTATCTTTTTTCTTCACAAAAGAACCCATTTTTCTTTTCACTTGCCTCTTGGGGGTGGGGGGAGTTTACCATTGAAAAGTGGTTTCTTAGCCAGGGTGTAATAAACTTAACACAAAGGAGAAGAAAAGGGAACTATTGGCTGGGTTTTGAATTTATGTTCACGATTAACACTATGTAATATTTAAAATAGCTTCATTTAAAATATCTCCTTTTAAAAATATTACTTTATAATTATATATTTATAATCTTATTTTTATTAAAATAAATAAGTTTAGCAACTAAGATCCATTAAAATCATCTTGGACTCAGCTACAACTCTCAAAATTTCTCATATGTTGAGAAAATAAGTGAAAATAAAACTAACCAAAAAAGTAGCACTGCACAGGCAACAAAAACGAATGGGATTACATCAAACTAAAAAGCTTCTGCACAGCAAAGGAAACCATCAACAGAGTGAACAGACAACTTACAGAATGGGGAAAAACAAGTTTGCAAACCACATATTTGGTAAGAAGCTGACATCCAAAATATATAAGTAACTCAAACAACTCAATAGCAAGAAAACAACCCAATTAAATATGGACAAAGGACCTAAATGGACATTTCTGAAAATCAAACATAAAAATGGCCAACAGGTATATGAAAAATGCATAACATCACTGATCTTCAGGGAAGTACAAATTAAAAACACAGTGAGATACCTTCTTATACCTGTTAGAATGGCAATTGTCTAAAAGATGAAAAGTGTTGGACAGGAAGTAAAGGGAACCCTTTCACACTATTGACAGGAATGTAATTTGGTACAGTTATTAAGGAGAACAGTATGGACATTCCTCAAAAAATTAAAAATATATCTGCCATATGATCCAGTAATTCCATTTCTGAGTATATATTCAAAATAAATGAAATCAGTATGTTAGGATACCTGCACTCTCATGTTTATTGCAGCATTATTCACAATAGCCGAGATATAGAAGATATACAAACATCCTAAGTGTCCATCAACAGATGAATGGATAAAGAAAATGTGGTATACACACACAATAGAATACTATTCAGCATTAAAAAGAAGGAAAGCCTGTAGGTGAGTTAGCTAAGTACAAAAGACAAATTTCATATGATCCCTTCACATATGGAATCTAAAAATCTGAACTCATAGCAACAGATATTACAGCGGTGGTTACCAAAATCTGGAAGGTGGGAAATTGGGGAGTTGTTAGTTAAAAGATAAAAAATTTCAATTAGGAGAAATAAGGTCAAGTTATCTACTGTACAATATAGTGACTACAGTAAATAACAATGTATTCTATTTTGAAAATCACTGAGAGTAGATTTTAAATATTCTCAACAAAAAAGATAAGTATGTAAGTAATGCATATGTTAATTAGCTGGATTGAACTATTCCACAATGCACACATATTTCAAAGCATCATGTTGTACATGATAAATATATGCAATTTTTATTTGTCAATTTTTTTAAAGCAGTAACATTAAAGAAAGAGGAAAAGGCCGAATATTTTAATATTACCTATTTAGGAATAAAAATTTTCCTTACAACTACAACAAATTTCACCAGCAGTATCTTCAAAGATGTTTGTTAAGTAGCTCATATATTATTTGAAACTGTCCTTTTCTTCTTAGTCCTTGCTACAGAAAATTTCCCCAACACTATCTCACCTAGTGAAATACTTATGCCTTAGTAGGCATAAATAAGCTAACATATGTATGTTTGTGTTTCAGTAGGGATTAATAAACTAAACTGATTCATTCTCTCTGTCAGGTAGAAATTCTTTCTTAGAAACAATTGGTTAAGGAAATATTTGATCCATTTGGCACAGGTAATTCCAGACAAACAAGAAAATAAATAATCTTATATGTTCTTGCGAACAGATAGTGATAGTTGCAAGATATGAATTAAGTAAATTTTAACAAGCAGTATAATTATTTCTGTTAGATAATCCTTAATCTCATCTATGAAATGTAAAGGAAAGAAATGCCTTCCAATAACAGGAAAAGTGAGAGAGTAAGAGGTATAAAAAATTGAGATGTGTCTCCTTTCTGGTTAGTTCAGCGCGAGAAGCCATGAGCAGCAAAGTCTCTTGCCACACCGTGTATGAGGTGATGCAGGAATTCCCGCAAGGGAACCAGCGCAAGGGCCCCAAGTCTGGAGACAGCGGAGTTGCAGATTAGTTTGAGGAACTGTGACCCACAGAAGGGCAAGCGCCTCTCGGTCACCGTCAGGCTTAAGTCCACTCCCCGCCCCAAGTTATCTGTGTGTGTCCTGGGGGACCGGCAACACTGTAACGAGGCCAAGGCCGTGGATATCCCCCACATGGACATCAAGGCGCTGAACAAACTCAACAAAAATAAGAAACTGGTCAAGAAGCTAGCCAAGAAGTATAATGCATTTTTGGCCTTAGAGTCTCTGATCAAGCGGATCCCACAAACCCTGGGTCCAGGCCTAAATAAGGCAGGAAAGTTCCCTTCCCTGCTCACACACAACGAAAACATGGCGGCCAAACTGGATGAGGTGAAGTCCACCATCAAGTTCCAAATGACGAAGGTGTTATGTCTGGCTCTGGCGCTGGCCACGTGAAAATGACAGACGATGAGCTTGTGTAAAACATTCACCTGGCTGTCAACTTCTTCGTGTCATTGCTTAAGAAAAACTGGCAGAATGTCCGGTCCTTGTATATCGAGAGCACCATGGGCAAGCCTCAGCACCTATATTAAGGCACATTTGAATAAATTCTACTGCTACCAAAAAGAATTGTGATGTCTTTCAGCAAAACAATTTTAGCACCTGTGTCATCTCTGGCATTTTTCTACATACTAGCCACTGAGGTAAATTGGAGAGTAGGGCGTGATGGAAGGAAGAACTTAAATATTTCTAAATTTTAATTATTCTGATTTAAAAGATAACGAAGTCGAAATAGGTCAAAATTAAAACTCTGGGGAAGAGTTCCCTTTTTTTCCATGTATGGGAAATGAAACAGCACCAGGTAAAATGGGGTTTACTATGTTTGCAAACTTTATTAGAAATTAGCTGTTTCTAGGGAGCTGAAACATTTCAACCAGTGCCAACAGAGAAGGCAGGAACCTTTGTATTTCGAAAGAATAATGAAACTAAAGAGTTGCAGCCAAATTTTGAAGGGAAATCCAAATGCTGTTTGGGGAAAAGATGACTAAATGAATTACCAACGGCTGTTTGTCACCTCCCAAAGTTCTGTTGCAGAAAGACATTACTGAATAGCTTTTATAATCTTTTTTTCTTATCCTTTTCTTTCAAATCAAGTCAAGCGGAATATAGTTAAAGGCTTAATTTTCACTGAAATGTTCCGTGTGAAATTAGACCTTCTGAATCCAACTTTTCCCAGCAGCCTTTTTTTTTTTAAGCAGTAAGTAATCAGTGTTTAATTACTTGACTTTTACACGGTACAACCTTTGAGACCTTGCCGACTTAGTGAGACTTCAAGGTGTATTGTTCAGAGTGTTCAAAGACCCTGTATGTCTTGTTAGCATTAACAATAGTAAGATTAGAAATGGAGAAAGTGGACTATAACATGCTCTTTGGATACACCATTGCACACATGATAAAAGCCTCAGATTATTTAACTTTTGATGTTACCAGGCACAAGGTAGAAAAGGAAACATAATTCTGTGCTTATGTTTTTACTTGTGATTTCAGTTTTGTTACTAATGACTGGAGCTTGAGGCCTTCAGATGAAAGATATGTCTTTGTGACTATAAAACAGAAAATGAAGGCAAGAGTTGGCAGAAATTTTTATTCTATGAGAACAGACAAATATATAATTCAGAACCATAGTATGTGCTTTCGTGATTATTTATGAGCTCTATATATGTTAAGTGTATTCCCTCTTTTGAGGTTTTGCAGATGGAGTCTGTAAGTAAGAGACTTTATGTTAACCCAAATTAAAACTCATACTACTTTAAAATTGTTTTACAGACTCGATCTATGTAAAAATTATCATATTAATACAGTTTACTTCTTAATTTTTAATCAAATGTCAAGACACCAAATACATTAATATAAGGAAGAAAATTATAGAGTGCTCCATTTATACCAGTAACAAATTAAAGACATCTGTGTGATACATGGAAAAAATTAATCCAATGACCTTGTGTCGTTTTAAACATATGCCATTTCGACCCTACCGACGCCAAAAAAATTTTAAAAGAATTTGAGATTCATTTCTGTTTAGTTTGCTTGCTTGTGCTGCTGTGGCAAAACACCACAAACTAGGTAATTTATAAATAATAGAAATTTATTTCTCAGTTTTAGAAACTGGGAAGTCCAAGATCAAGACACCAGCAGGTCGGTGTCTGGAGAAGACCTTTCCTCATAGATGGCGCAGTCTAGGTGTCAGGACGTGGCAGAAGAGAACAAACGCACTTCCTCAAGATCGTTTATAAGAGCCCTAATCCCATCCATGAGGGCTCTTCTCTCCTCTTAATCACTTCTTAAAACCTTTTTATGCCTAGTGTTCCATTATTGGAATGCTAAGCATGTGGGAGTTATTTATATCCTACTGCTCAAGGTCATCACTAAGGTCTGATTACAAAAATTTTAAAAATTGCAACCTCAGGCATAAATGGGTTAGAGACCCTCACCTCTAAATACTATCACATGGGCAATTAAGTTGCAGCATATGAATTTTGGGGAAAGCATTCAGATCACTCCAATTGCCCACAAGCACAAATACATATATAATAAAAAATCAAAGGGAAATATAAATTAAAAATTCTCAGAAATAATGACTGTCTTGGCAAAGGCTTGCAAATATGGAGTTATTGGTCACTTATTTTGATCTTTCATGTTTGATTATTATTTATGATAAGTTATGATCTCTTTCTGGTGTTTGCTTTTTCAAAAAAATTTTTAGCCTCTAGGCGAACATGGTAGTAGCCCATCCTACTGCAGGGACTAACTACATTCACAGTAAGTAGACAGTGTTGCTTCTTTTTTTTTTTTTTAAGATAAACTGATAATTTTCTTCTTATTCCTCATCTATACCAACAAAGAGAACTAATGTACGTTAGATATATTTGGGTGTTGTCATAATTTTATTCCATTTTGCTTTCCTATATTTTCTGATTTTTTGCAATAATTATGTATTTCCTTATCATCAGAAAAAGCAATAAACGTGGTTCATATAAATAATTTTAAACTGTTTTAAAAATTTTTTTATTATACTTTAAGTTCTAGGGTACACGTACACAATGTGCAGGTTTGTTACATATGTATACGTGTGCCATGTTGGTGTGCTGCACCCACTAACTCGTCATTTACATGAGGTATATCTCCTAATGCTATCCCTCCCCCCTCCCCTCACCACACGACAGGCCCCAGTGTGTGATGTTCCCCTTCCTTTGTAAAACTATTTAAAAAGGAACAATCCAGAGAAAATACATTTGTTTTTACCTAGAATTAGGTTAATTTATGTGAATTGAGAAACTTTGAAAGAAAAAAGTGCAAATCAACTAAAAATGAGGGTTTGACCATGCATATTCCTTTTTTAGTGTGATGTTTATAGCACAACCATTGATACAATGATAGCCACTTCCAAAGAGTTGCCATGAGGTTCAAGTGAGATAGAATGAATGCACCTAGCACTGAGATTGGTGGGATTCAGCATCTGAAAGGGGGAACAGGAGAAGAAGGAAGAGAAGATGGAGGTGAAGACAGAGACAGTCAGAGACTGTGAAGGAGACAAAGACGAAGACACAGGCCCAGACCACCCAGAGCAACCCCACACTGTACATGTTGCTGTTTTTCTCTCCCCTTGCAGCTGTAAGTTATCTATCTGAATGATATGTGCAATTTTGAGTGTTCTCTACTTTTTATATGTACTACTGCTACTATTTATAGCTGTCTCTGCCAGTTTAGGCCTTTTTCACAAAGAGAATCTCATTTAATCATTACAGGTGCCATGTGAGATGGACACTTTCTCCATTTTTAGGAAGAAGCTGAGATTCACAGAGCTTGACTAATTTGCCAGAATTCACACAAAACCAGAAGAGATTCAGATAATTTAAGCTCCAATCTCTTTGTTTACATAGGACTTTTAAAATCTTAAGACAATTTCCATTTTTCCTTTAAAATCTATCTTTTTGTTGTTCTCAGGGCTAAAGTAAAAATTTTAAAAACATATATATGAGGAAGTAATATGCACAGCAGCAAAAATCTTCATCTGAAACTGTAGTCTTTTTTTCAGGACACAGTACAAATGACTGCATAAGTTTAATGGGGCAATGAATTTCTTGTGTAAGGATTTCAACTAAAATGAACAATTTTATTTTAGCCATACTCACTTCAAATATGGGAATTCTGGCCCCACTAAAACAATTCTTCCAATTCTTTTAAGAAGGATACTCTAGATTATTTCATTGTTATTGATTTTGAAATGTAAATAAAATCAGGAAAACAATGAGCAAAGCAATCTACACTTTTTGTTCAGAATTTGTTAGTTTTATTAAATTTATATCAGATATCTTCTTTTTTCATGACATTGGAAAAAATATTTCTTCTTTTCTGCACCCTTTTTTTGTACCCAAAAGAACCATTTTGGCTGCCTAGTTTATCTGTACTTGATGCATAAAAGAAAAAAAAAAACTAATTTGTTGTTTAACAAAGGTAGTAAAGCATCATTTTGCCAGTAAAACTTTTTAAATTTGTTGAACAATTCTTCCATACTTTATAAATTATTTCTATCTAATTGTAGCTACATTTAAGTTAATTTAAAGCATTTTCTCAATAAAAATGTAATGTTTATATTTTTCTATTACTTCCAATTGTTTTGTATCAATTTGATAATTGATTAATCATGAAATTTGGCAAATTTTCATTTTATCTGGCAATTTTCTGAAAACAAAAAGCTCATTTTTTTTCCTTTTTTAAACAAACAAATGCAACTGGTTTACTTTAGTTTGAAGCTTGACCTAACTTGGAAATAAACAACTGGCCTAATCATGTATACAGTAGAGATATTTAATTAAAACCATATAAAGTCTGCCTTGATGGACTATGACATAGAAACACTCAGCTGTGTTCTTATGCTCATGTAAGAAGTCACTGAGGCGACAGCACTTTACATTAACCATCCGCCTAACACTAGTTGATCCTTACATCACAATTCAAATTGGTGATAGAGGTTGTGCAACATGGGAAGTAAATTAAAACTTTCAAAATCTCTCCTTAGTTTGCATTTCCTTTTTAAGAATAGTTAGATTTTGACTGCTTCCTGTTGTTTCTGTCTTTCTGCAGGGTCTAAGAATTTCCCCTGGGGATGGGGAGAAAGTGGTTGGGGGAAAGCAAGGGAGGGTATATATTTACATTATGAACAAAAATGAAGACAGATAATCTTTTCTTTCTAAACTACAATAGAGAAATACATATATATCAATGACTTAGAGTGCCCTACCTGAATGACCAGAAACAAAAGTTACCTGTACCTTTGGGCTGTCAGGCTGTGATAAACTATAAAGGGTTTCTGTTCAAAGATGATTTAATACTGTTAACAGGGAAAGAAGGCAGCAGGGCATATCCTTTGGAGACTAATATTCTTCATATCTGAAATGCAGTTTTGGTTAAGGTCTCCAAAAAAGACTTTCAGAGATTGGGAACCTGCATGTTTTTTCAATGGAATTTGACAAGCGTGGCATTTCTTACATAGCAGGCATGCCAGGTAACGTTTGTCAGAGAATCTTAGTTGCTTGTGGTATTTGCTAAATTGTAAGTTATTTGAAATACATAATTGTTTCTAAATTTTAATTTGATATATATTTTAAAGTATACGTGTGTGTGTGTGTGTGTGTGTGTGTGTGTGTTGGAGAGAAGGAGATTGACTTATAAATTGAACGTTTAGAAAATAGAAAGCAGTAAGACCTTTCTCTTTTTTTCCCAAAGCAGATTTTTAAAGTTAGTTGAAATATTCTTAAATCCTCACAATGTTATCAATAAATTCTGAGTATATGTCACATAAATGAGAGTTTCTTTCTCCTCAGGATGAATTTCCAAAAAAAATGTTTCTTGGTATATACTATTTTGAGTTTCCTAATTTGCTTCTCACTGGATAATTTATAAATGTGAAGCCAGAGCTGGTCAGTTTTAATAGAAATTATTAAATTATTTGTCTTAGTCTAGAAATAATATTATTAAAATTTACATGTAATATATATGAGTATGTATATATGCAATACCAATCTTAATTTGTGAAGAATGTCTTTTCCTATGTGTATAGGAAAGGAAAATAATATACTTTTTCAAAGTTTGTAAAGCACAATTTGATATTTTGGTGATAAAAAAATGAGACTGTGCTCAGTCAAAAGATGACTTCCTAAATAAGTTATTTAGCTAAAATAGAAACAACACTTAATTTTGCCCTAATTAGATACATGTAAAGAAAAAGATCACTTCTCATGTGAATAGGCAAATACAATTGTATCAAGGATAATTAAAAATATATTTTTTATTCGAATATTTTTAAAATTTTTCCAGAGGTGAAAAAAATGTTATAAGACATACATGAAATAAAATGTTGTACTGGAATATCTGTTGACAGATTACTTAAATTGACTGCATGCCAGCAAAGAAACATCTTGTCTTAAAACTTCTTTTGGATAGTAAGAAATTTGATTCAGAAATAACAGAAAATTACATTTGGCTAATTAATCGTGTTCTAACACAAAGCAATGCCATTCACATCAGAATTTATTTTGTAATTTTGTAAAATATATTTTGCTTTTCAGGCCAGTTTTGTTTGTTGGTCAAGTTTTCTGCCATAAAGGCATAGAGCATTGTCTTTGGAGGCATCAAATGGTCAGTGTCTATGGACACTGTCTATGGTCAGTGTCTATGGAATCTCCTGCTTCTAAACTGAGGAAACTCAGACTCAAACTAACATGTTCAGTTATTAGTTTGCCAAGGACATAGTAAATGCTATATAAATATTAACTCTTTTTTTAAATATTATACTTTAAGTTCTAAGATACATGTGCACAATAGGCAGGTTTGTTACATATGTATACATGTGCCATGTTGGTGTGCTGCGCCCACTAACTCGTCATTTACATGAGGTATATCTCCTAATGCTATCCCTCCCCTCTCCCCCCACCCCACAACAGGCCCTGGTGTGTGATAGTTTGCTCAGAATGATGGTTTCCAGCTCCATCCATGTCCCTACAAAGGACATGAACTCATCCTTTTTTATGGCTGCATAGTATTCCATGGTGTATATGTGCATTTTCTTAATCCAGTCCATTATTGATGGACATTTGGGTTGGTTCCAAGTCTTTGCTATTGTGAACAGGGCCACAATAAACATACGTGTGCATGCATGTGTCTTTATAGCAACAAGATTTATAATCCTTTGGGTATATACCCAGTATTAACTCTTTTATCTGGAGGCATTGGTTTTATAAATGGGAAATACTAACATCTAAATTAAGTTTGTTTTTGTAAATTCCTATTATTTCTGCTTCTTAGTTGAAACATGACCCATTAATTTATATTTGCCTTATTAAATGTATTAATTCTACATATAAAAAGAAATATGTGTTGATGATTATTTATTATATGGGTATTAATGAATATAAGAAAAGGCTCAAGAGTTAAACGTTTTACTAGTTTTTGTTCCATTCCCCATTCATCTTTCCTGCTAATTTTTCAGTCCCTTTTAACTTTGGGAAGAACTAGTCGATGGCTTTTACCATCTCTCTGTCTGTCCATCTATTATTTATCAGTCTATATCCAGGGTGCCTATTGTTGCTGCACTGATATTCTCTCTAGTGCATATTGCAAACTTCAGAGAAGCAGGTGCAAAGAGCAAACTAGCAGAAGGCCTTGATTTAGCAGATCGAAAGGGAAAAATTTCTCAGGCATGAGGGGCTTTGTAGTCTAGTGAGATAACAGAACAAAGAAAACACGTGAGCCACAAAAGTTCTAAGAAATAGTAACAAAATAGGATACTTAAGTAGTGTTGTCAAATTTCTGAGTATAGAAAGAAAATTGATGTCACCTCTACAAACCAGGTAGTTTCCAAAGGAGTTGCTTCTAATCAAATCTTCACTGCATTCAAAACTGTCTTTCAAAGTAACGTTTTGCATTAGTAGAGGCATTTTATACTATGTGTTTGTAAAATATTTATTTTGGAAGTCTCACGTTTGGGGAATTTCATAAAGATCCTTTCTACCTGAGCATTTGCCGTAAGAGGATATAGGTTTGTTGGATTAATAAAGGTATTTTAAAGTAAAGTTGTAACCCTCATAAATTAACTTAACAAATATTTTACCTACTTACTGATCAAATGATTGACAAAAAATTGTATGAGTTAATTAAATTATAATGAATGAATGAATTCCAGGTAACTGAGGCTCGTGAAGCATAAATAACTATATGACAATCACAGCTAATATATGTGCCATGGGAAAGATTCAAGTGCAGATCTAAGGAGATAAGTAAAGAGCAAGTTACAAAATGTGTGTGGGCGTGTGTGTGTGTGCGCACACAGAAACATGCAGGGTTGCAGGAGAGGGAGGTTGGAGGACGATCCAAACAGGCAGACATAACCCCAGGTAAAAAGAAGGTGGTGAACTTTTGAACTCTACTCGCATACAGAGCATACAATATTACCCACCCACCCAATTCTGCAGGCAATACAATCACAGTTCGCAGAGTAAATGTTTAATCCCATTGGTGTGCACTTCAAGTAAGAATTTTATTTCATTGGTATTAGTTCCTTATTTTTCCAGTTGTTTTTAAGCTGTTAGAATATTTGTTATTAACAATATTACTTTGGGCTTCTATGCTTTTAAAGCATAAGGACCAATAGTTTAATTTTACAGTGAGAAACCCCTACTGACTACCAAGAATATAGAGTTGCCTAATATATGTTTTTTAATTATAATGGCATTTTCTGCTTCTATTTCCCAAATGTAAATAAAATGTTTGGTTATTTAATTTAATGTGAATTAAGTCGTTTGTGTCATCTGTTAATGATATAAAATTGAATAAAATAATTCTTTTTAGAGATAAGAAGTCTCTAAAGATAGATCATTCTTTTTAGAGATAAAAAGTTACTTTGTTACACCTTTTACTTCATAGGGCACAACGGCAAGAGAAAAGCAAATCATGCATTGTTCTTCTGATATTCTTTGTTCTCTCTAGGATAATGTGCATGTTCATTGTATTTTATAATTTTTAAAAAATCTTCAGTACCAGTTAAATTTGGCAACTTATACCCAAAAGTAAGATAATCATTTTCGGAGACATTGTGGGTTAAAGAACATCTACTTTTTCTCCTTGTCTTTGTCAATAATATTACCAGAGTGGAGGGAAAGAGTGCTCATTTAAAACATGTTACGTACACTGGTAAAGAGTAATACCCACTAATAATGCTAGTGTGTATTAGTAATACTAATTATTAATAACAATTGCTTCTGACTTTCCAGAATTTGCTGTGAATTATTTAATTTCTCTTCCCTGTTTACCCTCCCATTTTACAACTGAGAAGACAGGCAAAGAGAAGTCATCCAGCCAAGATAACAAAACTAGTAATTGTCATAGGTACAAGGCTTATACAAGGCCACATGACTTGACGTTGCCTTCGTCTGCGGAATGTAATTCTTTGTGATTTAAAGCAGTAACAATTGCATTTTCTATCAGTGTTCTTTGTTTTCTGCTTAAATTATTTAAAAATCAGAAATAATAATAAACAAAACTATTAAAATTATGAAGTAAATTGAAGGGTTTCTCTATAATGCACAGCATTCTTTTTTTTGTCACACAACCTCCGATTTATATATATTTATAGATTTAATTGAGAGCACACTGTACAATACAAAGTTGAAAATAGTAACTTAGAGGAGAAACAGTCACAGATGAGTTGTGGTAGAAGATACTATGCTTTATGTAGCTAAAAAATATTAAAATTTAACATATTAGTATCCCCATATCGAATACCTTTTGTGTTACATTTAAGAATATTGAAGAATATTCAGAAGGCACATTGGAAGATTCTTATAAAATATACTCATGCTTCTGGAGAACTAGGATAAATTAGTTATGCAACATACACATCAGTGTGAAGCAATTTATGAAAGCATTTAAGTTATATTTCTGGAAAAAGTGTGGTTGCTTTCACACACACACACACATACACCCAGTATTTAATCCTGTATAATACATATTATTTATATAAAGTGCAAGCACACAATACTTTGTATAAATATATTATCTTTATTATTATATTATCACTATATAGTTAAATTTACAGAATATATTTTAAATATATGATAAATGCATATACTATAAAACATTGCATATTTTGTTTAATTATGAGTTGCTTTGTTTTTCAATTTAAATGTGATACATATACATGTCATAATTCAATGTTATATATAATAATTATAATTAAGTACATTTTTGTAACTGATCATTTTTTAAATTACAATAAATAATTGTCCTAATTCAGCATTTTTACTAGGAATATTTGTTATTTCTAAGTATCTGAGAAAGATTTTTAAATATTCTAAAAGCCAATCACAATGCATTTGGGATTTTCTTCAATCTAGTAGGAAAAGAGAAAGATTTCATTTATAACATTGCAAATGTAATCCTTGTAGAAAGACTTTTGGTAACCCTTTTTTCACTGTGTTAGTTTGCAGAATTAGCTTGAGTTTGTTCAGCTAATTCCTAGCCATTATAAAATGTTCCAGCTCTTTCCAATTTCCATATAACTTCTTAATTTAGTGACCTTTACTGAAGAATTCCAAAGATTGAGTTATGGCATAAGCGAAGTTTTTATTTTGAATTCTACTAAACACAATACATATTTGTGCCATATTAGAAAATAAATGAATTTTTTTAAAAATTAAGTGAACAGCTTTTCATTTGGTTATCACCAGTAATATTTTAAAAGTCTTTATCAAGTATAAACCTTTATTTTTGTATACTAGTACCTAGTACAGTACCTGCTTGTAGCAAATACATAATAAATATATATTGAATAATTTATTTTTTGTGGATATTAATTTTATTGGAACCCAGATACACAGAAAAGTCTATAGATAGAATGTCCTTTTTGCTCCTAATGTAAATCTAAATATGATTTGAAAAAGAAAAGGCAAAATTTTATAAGTAAATCAAATTACGTTTCTTAATAAGCTTCTCCTTTACAAACTTCTAAAAGAATTAATAAAGCAATTATGAATAATGTTAAATTTTTCAAGAAGTTCAGATCCTTTGCAGCTAAGTTTAAACCAAATTACTTCCCATGAAAGACCTTAAGGAATCATTCCCAAGCTAATCACTATCCATGAAAAATAAAATCATAATTGAGTAATATAGTCCATTAACACAGAAATTTTCCTTTCTTAACTACAAAATGCTATTTACTATTACTTTGTTGTATATAATATTTTGTCAGGAAATGACAAATGTCAATTCTACATCTATATAACCTCTCCTTTTATTCCAAAATAAAATTAAATATACATTTTGAGTCAATATAATCCTTACAGTCAAATTTCTGCAACCATCAAGCACTTGAAACCTGAATGTGTATACTTACACGTCCCAGTGCTAAATAAGACACTATTTTTTTTTCTATTGCAAAAGACATGAAAGCCAGAAGCAATTATCTAGGTTTCATGTTAAGCCTTTAGCTTAATCCACACATTATGTGCTATTGGTAAAAATCAAAAAGGGACTGGTGTTTTGAGTAGGGGAAAATTAATATGCTTAAACAGAATTCTTTGTATTACAAACTCTATTTCCCTCTTTTTATTTTTCTTGTTTGCTTTGGGAAAACATATTGATCTCTTTTTTAATTTTTAATTTTTATGGGTACATAGTAGGTATATATATTATGTGTTACATGAGAGACTTTGATACAGGTATGCAATGTACAATAATCACATTAGCGTAAATGGAGTATCCATCACCGCAAGCACTTATTCTCTTCAGACATATTAGAATAAATTACAATATTTTCCATAAACCAAAACTGTATATTTAAATGTTGCCCATCTCACATTTTGCAGTTGGGGTCCAGATTCTATCTATAAATTTCTAATAACAAGCCCACAAACTGCTATCACAAAAATAGAATCCCAATTAATGTATAAGTTAATAGTTCTTCCTTCATAAAAATGGCTGGGTTTGCTTTAAGTCTCCTTTTCCTATATTATTTCTCAATGATAATGATGGCAGCAGTGGCCCCTCTGGAGTGGCCACTGCGAGGACACTGGCTGCAGCAGGAGAGATGCGGTGAGGGTTACACACTCCATGGGGCCCATGGGTGCCAGGAACAGGCAGGAGCCACCCAGGCATCTCTGCACTCTCAGGGACATGGGAAGCTCCTGCCCTTGCAGGCTCCAAAGTACTTGCTCCTGCTGTCTCACCTCTCCTGACTTCCGGCACCCACTCCAGTGCAGAGCAAAGTTATGGCTGAGCCTGGGCACTGTTGTGACTCGGCTGGATGTGTGCATGCTTGGGGTGGCACTGACAAGACAGCCCCCTGACTCCTTGGGGCACTCCCTCTGGACTTTGGGTGCTGACAAGCGTGGGAGGGAAGCCAGAGGTGGCTGAAGGTGGCTTGGTGAGGGCCTGCAGGTGCCCCTCAGCACCAACAGCCTGGGCTCCATGGACAGCCTGTTGATGGTTGAAGGCAGATAGGTGCCTGGACAGAAAGGGGCAGATCCCTGGTAAAACCCCACCTTCAAGTTAGGAAGCCTGAGGGCAAGGCTGCCAGTTACAGGTGGAGTCCACTCCCCAGAATGAGAACTTATGGTGCTTTTTCCAGGCCTGCCCATGGCCGCCCGTGGACTAATCAGCATGCACTTCCTCCCTTCTGAGCCCATAAAAATCCCAGACTCAGCCAGACTCACACAGATGTCAGGACTACCAGCTTCCAGGAAGGAAGGAGCTACCCACTTCAGGTCTCCTGAACTCATTGGGACAGCCTGCCTGCAGAAAGGAGTTATTCACCATGGGTCTCCTCAGGGATGTTCTGTTGCTTAATGAAGCTCCTCTCCACCTTGCTCACCCGCCAGTAATCTGCATACTTGATTCTTCCTGGATGTGGGACAAGACTTCGGGACCCACCTAATGGCAAGACCGAAACAACTGTAATACAAACAGCTCTGAAACATGACCCCACTTGCCCCACTGCCAGCAATGCAAAGGAGAGAAGAGAGAAGGAGCAAAGAACTGTGGCCCTTCAGAGAGCCCAGACCTAGAAGCTCCCCAAGCCAGGTCTATTACACCCTCTTTGGGGCTCTGTGGTTCCTGGCATCTCCAAGCTTCTAGGTTTCACTGGAAACCTAGTGCTCACAGTGGAAGCTGCTCACAGTATGCCTGGTCCAGCTGCAGCCTCACAGGCAGTCAACAGCTATGCTGGTGCCGCCACAGCCAGCACACCTGGCTATGCACAGTGGCCAGACCCTGCACTCACTCACACACCCCTTGCCACTCCACACCTGGCTTGTCCTTCACAGACGTGGGATCCGGGCCAGTAGCCTGAGTCAAGCACAGCCTGATGGGCTGAGTGAGTGGAATGAGCCTAGCAGCTCAAGCAAAACTTGGGCAAAGGTGCCACTGGACACAAGGATTCTGGCTGGAGAAGCGATACCCTAAGGATCCTGTTACAATAATATTTTATGTTGTTTCTTAGAGTCTCTTAGAAAATATTATCTTGTATTCAGGCACTATTTTACAATGTTTTTGAAATTCCAATGTTTAATACTTCATTGAACTTTAAAAAATGTGTTAAAATAACTCATTTAGCACTTTCTATGTGGCTACACCCTACATTGTCAAAGTAAACATAATAATAATTTGAACAATGTTATGATTATTAAACTGTATGCTACTTATTTCAAGAGAAGTGAAATGACAGAAGTTCTCTAACAATTTATTTAAAATCACATTATTGACATTTGATGGGTGGTTTATGTTTTCAAATGGAGGAGATATCCATTCAATGTAAAGATAGATCATTACTTTTCAGAAGAAAAAGTAAATCAAAGTGATCCTTTTAGAGTCACATTTCTGCAATCATCAGGTATTTATGAACTGAAATGTCTATATTTGTGTCTGTCTCATTTTTTAACAGGATGTTATTCAGATTCCATTACTGAATAGGATTCCTAATTGCAAAAGACATTAAACATATAAAAAATTACTAAGTTTTTAAGTTGTCTTTAATTCAGAAATTAGATTTCTTCTCTTTTCTTAACTGCTTAATAAATTTAAAAAACAATACTTTCTCAAATAGTTTGTTACCTTTTAGAAATTGTTGAGGTCATTTTCTGAAGCATTTTGTACTGACGGAAAGTAAGTATCTTAGAGACAAGAATAGTTTATGCAAATTTACTTATCTCAGTGTCTGAATATTTTTCACAACTTTTGGGAGTTAAACTGTAAAGTATAATCATAAAGCTGGTGCTTTTAAAGGATGCTCAGAAGGATTTTCATTGCCATTGTGTGGACTAACCAGTTTTGCAGATTTGGGGTTTTGGAATGTTAATACAACTTAGAGGAAATAAAATATTGACTGGTAGAAACAACCACAAATAAAATTCTGAAAAGTTGAAAGACTCTGCATTTTAAATGTTGATCACCTTCCTAAGTAAACATTCCTTTTATCTTGTTCTTTCGTGATTGCTTTGCTTAATGTCTAGTATAAACTCAAGCTATGAAGACCATTGAATAGTTGATTGTCTCTGGTTGTGGCTGTCTCTGAAGGAGACTACTCCAGAATAGACCCTTCCACTTGGTTTATGTGGCCTTTCACATATCTGGCAAACTGGCTGTTTCAATTAGTATTCATGGCACCTTTACACTCTGATAAATCTTCATGAGATGTGACTTTATAATGTCCTGTAATCTCTACTAAATTAAGTGTCAAATGTTGGCTTTAAAAGTATATATTGTCCGGGCATGGTGGCTCACACTTGTAATCCCAGCACTTTGGGAGGCCGAGGCGGGTGGATTACCTGAGGTCGGGAGATCGAGACCATCCTGGCTAACATGGTGAAACCCTGTCTCTACTAAATATACAAAAAAACCCCAAAAAATTAGCTGGGGGTGGTGGCAGGTGCCTGGAGTCCCAGCTACTCCGGAGGCTGTGGCAGGAGAATGGCATGAACTCGGGAAATGGAACTTGCAGTGAGTGGAGATTGCACCACTGCACTCTAGCTTGGGTGACAGAGTGAGACTCCATCTCAAAAAAAAGTATATATTTAGGGCCAGGCATGGTGGCTCACGTCTGTAATCCCAGCACTTTTGGAGGCTTAAGTGGGTGGATTGCTTGAGCTTAGGAGTTCGAGACCATCTTGGGCAACATAGTGAAACCCCATCTCTACCACAAATACAAAAAATTAGACAGGCACGGTGGCATGCACCTGTGGTCCCAGCTACTCAGGAGGCTGAGGTGCGAAGATTGCTTGAGTCCAGGAGGTGGAGGTTGCAGTGAGCTGAGACTGTGCCACTGCACTCCTGTTTTTTTGATGTCTCAAACAACAAAAAAAAAAAGGTTGTATATTTAGGAAGACCAGATTAAACTATTTCTCTAGCTTTCTCACAAAGTGTCTTCAACTTTTCGTATCACGTTTTCCAAAGTCTCTAAAGTTTTGCTTTGTTTTTGTTTTCAGAAACATCACACCCAAATTATTGATTTAACTCCTTGAAAATGCAGTTGTTACTCTAAAAGTACATATATTTTTTAACATATGATGTTACTAACTTCGGTGTTAGACAAGACAAGGTATTTTCAGAATAAAGTCAAAGTTTAATGACAGGATTTGAAACCCTTGGTGATTTAGATTTTGCTTTAGGCTCATTTTTCATGACTTCATCTGGAATTATATTCTGTTCATTGCTTGGAAGGTGTCATTTGCCTCCTAACTTCCAGTGACTGAGAACGCTATTGTCTCTGCTTGAGACAGTAACACCCCTCCCACCCCACTTATATCCTCACACATGCTTTCACTTGGCGAACTCCAGTGTAGCCTGAGCTGATAAGGTACTTCTTCACAAAGAGTTCATTGACCTTAAAAAAGCATGGGTTTAGTTCCCACCAAATATACCAAAATAGAACAATACAATGAGCTCCCAAGTAACTGCCGACTAGATATACGGTTATCATTCTGCCATTCTTCATCTCAGTTTCATTACAATACATTTGAATTTACTATATATTGCCTGTATTACCCCGGACTCTAACTTCAATGTTGTATGGGATCAAGTCAGTCTAATTCACTATTTACACCTATTGCCTAGCCAACACAGTGCCTGGCACCAGGCGAATTCTTTCAATATTTTATTAATTCAGAGCTTTGCATTTTCAGTAGGAACAGTCTCTAAAATGTATTGATATAATTTGCATTTGAGACTGGAGGTGTCTCGAAAGTACATTTTTTATTTTTATTTTTTTGAGATCACTTAATACATATCTAAAATAATTGAAGTTCATGAATCAAGAAAGAAAGCAATATGCTAAGGATGTAACTAATATAGATATTTTGAATGAACACCAAGATTAGCTCTGAGCTTCTTGATAAGCACAGCGCAAAGGAGTTCCACATGATATATAATTCTAATTACCAGGAAGAAAGATTCCAGTTTTTCAAGAAAGACAATTTATTTGATTGAGGGAAAGAGTCCTAAACTGTAAATGCGATTTAGCTCACAAACTTGATACAGAGGTATCTGAAAGTATCACTAATGATATTTTCAAAAACATGTATTATGATTTATTACTGCCTATCAAAGTCAACTATATATATGGGGTATACCTATATATACATGATATGAACGTTTTCTGTTTTATAGTAAGAATAAAGAAAGCAAGCATAATGATAGAGATTTTACTTTTAAGTAAATTAATGGACATATATTTATTGAAATACATGGACATCCCGCTTGATTTTTAATAGTATTGGACAGTTCCATAAGCCACATATCTTAGCTTTTGATCTCTCTGATTGACTTGTCTATACGAGTCACACTAATTACCCAAGAATGATCATTGGCATTCAAAAAGGTAGCAGAATGCACCTGCCACTCTGACCACTGCCGACCTTCACCACGAATTAACTGAAAAATCCATGTCAGGCAGCTAATTGAACGAAACTGTAGACTTGTAAGTGGTAATGGTTATGATTAGCGTGTAACATAACAGTAATGATGTAATCTAGGTCTTGAGAGGCTTCAAACCGAAGTCTAAGAAGTCACATTCTAGATGAATAGGAGAATAAATGACAATGAGAAAACTTTAAATAGACAGACAGATCACCCTTGCCTCTGTCTCCAAAAAGAGAAATATTCAATTGGATTTAAAAGGTTGGTGTGTGTTATGCAGCACCCTTGTACTTGATAGCTCGTTAAGGTAGATAGGCCTGTCAGCACTTCTTTCATTTAGGCCTGAGGAGTTATTCTTCATTTGCAGCAGAGAGTGAGGAGTCAGATTGGAACTGCTGACTGCTGCCTTTCTTAGCAGCCGGTGAATTGCACATTTCAATGAGGTGCATGCTGAGCATGGCACGCGTATGTGGAGGGGCTTACCAGTTACTTATTTGTTGCATGTTTTCAGAGCCATTACAGTAATGAGATTAGTGATGCACAAGCTGATCATGCTTTCTTTACACATTACATTTTGTATACAAGTGACAAATATGAAGTGAGCAGCCAGAAAATGTCATTTGGTGAGAGAAAGCATGATGTGTGGGTGTTCTGGCTTAAGCACACACTGTGTGCAGGATGGAAGAGCTTTTGTGGACTAGATGAATCCTGCTGGGCTCTCAGCCCTAGTGCTCACAGATAAAAAAGAAAGCTTGTCCTGTGTGAAATTTGCTCCTGACTCCAGAGTCTATCCCATGGTTGTTAGAATATATGACATCTTCTAAATATCCTCAGCAAGACACGTTACTGAACCTCTAAATGAGAAAAATGAAGCCTTTCATAGCAAATGCATCAGCCCAATGACCAGCTTACTCATGAGCAGAAATTGAACATGTGTCCAGAAATGCAGAGTGAGGTTTCAGAATGTGCTATCAGTCCAGGATATTCCAAATGAGGTTGGTGCTTCTGTGATTCAACAGTATCCTGTGGTGTGTAAATGGGTTGAACTTCTGGTATTTGTTTCCATAGATTCATGTATTTTCGGTGTAAATGATACTTGAAGTTAATGGTGACTAGGAAACTGCTTAATGGAACTCAGGAGCAGATCTGAGAAATGGCATAGGTCTACCAATAGAGCTATTAGAATGGTCACAGATTTGCATCACAGATGCTACATTAACCTTGCAAGTGCATAAAGCCTGGTGTGTTTATACTGTATCCTGTCAGTAGGTTTGCAAGCTGTCTGCCATAAAACCGAAGTCGTGGTATGGGACTATTAGGGGTGTAGCATATGTCTACTATGTGTAATCAGCATGAAGGGTAGATGGAATGTTCTTTTACTTTGGTAGATACAAGTTAGGCTAAGAAATATGTTTTCAGTTTGAGTAGAGATATTGATAAACAAGGGAATTCAAGATCTTGCATTAGAGGATTAGGAATATGCACAATAAGCAAAAACTGGAAAAGAGCATTATGATTAAGGAAAATATTGGGAGATCAATGGTAATCTCTTTAACTTACAGTGCCAAACTTTGTTTCCAATATATGAGTTTGAATTTATATTAAATGCTTTTGAATTTAATAACTGGAAGCCAATTCAAATTACAGATTTACCCAGTATCTGGAATTTTAAAAGAAAAGGAAAGGTCATGACCTAAAAACGATTTTAAAATATTTCCTGAAAATAACTTCCTGGAATTTATAGTTGGTATTGTAATTATTGATTCCAATCCAAGGGATTGAACACATTTTTAAAATTAGAGCCTACTCTATTTCCTTAATTAGGGTATTAGGGTGAGGTTTACATGGAAAATTGTGTGTATACAAAATTTCTCCTCTAGCACAATGTTTTTTAAATCATCTATTACTCATATGATCAAAAACACTGAGAAATAAGATGTTTCCACTAAAAAAGAAAATGTCTTATCAGCATTTTACTTTCCAAAATTTTAAAATCAGAATTTACAGGAGTATCCTCAGATATTATTTATACTGATTTTACCTCATTATATTTTTTTCTCTGTTCTGAATTCATAAAACACATCCCTATACTCTGGCATGTGCATATGCATATATGTACATGTATAAATATGCATATGTATGTAATGTCATTAGTCTTTAAGATAAAATTGTGACAGTAAACGTGAACCAAAATTGGATAAGTATTGCAACCTAATATTTCCAAAAACAATTAGCTTTGGCATTATAGCAGATATTTGTCAGTGTTTCTAAGCAATTCATAGAGTCAGTTTGACCATCTTTATTCATAAGACACTATTCAAAGTTTTAAAATGCTTGCAATATTATAGATCAATGTGAAATATGCTCATCTAGATGCTTAAACAGAGAATATTATGTTAACTATTTGTGGTTTTAGATCCTTTCAATCGTCTTTTCACCTCATGGGCCACAAATGTAGTTTGAAAACTGCCAAAATGTATCTACTATTGCGTTTAACACATAAAATTAGCATCCTTTGAAGCTCCAATTATTGTAACACACCTAAAGAAGGCCAATATTTAAACCTAAAACTTAATTCCATCATTGACTCCACTTTACCTATAAATTTCAGAAACCTACATATGCATCCTGGGATAATATTCACACTAGTTGAGCTGCAATGTATTTTATACAGAATAGTGCAGTAAGAATGAAAGAATTGTCAACTATCATTCTAATTTGCTTATTTCTCTGCAATGTGTTACATTCTTAACAGGTTTGATGAAGAGGAAAAATGTATACATGAAAACTCACCAAAAAAAGTATTCTAAAGATGGATGAGGATGAGGTAGAAGAGTTAAAAATCCAAAAGAATTTTTTTAATAAAACATGGTATTATAAAGTTTGTATAAATTTAAATCACCTATGTTAAAACAGAAAGAAACCTAATCTTTTAAAGGTATAGCTACAATCAGTATTAAATCTAATAGGGGTAAGAAAACAATAAATACCAAAAATTTGAAAATTTCCCCATCCAAATACACTTACCTTCTTATAGCAACTTACTTCCCTTATCAGATTAATTCAAATTTAAGTTCTATCGAGAGAGTAAGACATTTTATATTAAAGGTTAAGGGTGAAAAGCAAAACCTTCCTTTTTGTAAAGATTGTTTCAGGAAAACACTTTATTTCTAAAAAAAAAATAGATAGAAGCTACTGGTATAAATTAATATTTCAAAGGGTAATAAATGCCCACCACATTAGGAATGGTTTAAAAATTCATACCAGGGCGTTGGGAATATGTTTCCATAACCTGGATATAAATCTGTTTTTTTTAATATTTCCCATCATATTTATTTGAAAGCTTTTTAAAAAGTTGAGTGGATAAAACAAAGTTTGTCCTTAAACAACAGTTTTGTCTATTCATAGATGCTTGCATTATTAAGTTAATTTTGTTAGCATTTCATGCACAAAGGATGAAACCATCAGCCATTCTTCAGAGCACATTAACGTAAGACATTAGGAAACATAAGGAAGTCATAGAAAAGAACCCACTTAAGTTATCACCATGCACCTAATCAAAAAAACAAGGAACCACAATCACATCATGGAGCCTGGTTGATCACAATCACATCTGCATGGGGGAGAGAGTGGCAGTGATGTACTTTAGTGATCGAATGTTTAGATGAGAGAAATCTGGCCTATGTCAAATTTAGTTCCATTTCATATTATGCATGACAAAGGCAGTGATGCTAGTAAAAGATTTGTTCATGGACAGGCTCAGTGTCTAGCACAGCATCACTACTTTACTGTTATAATCAATTTAAATGAAATTACAGGCATAAATTTAATGATCTACTATTGTTTTTAGAAACACGTCTTCTAAGAGCTTTAAAAAACACCAAAAAAAAAAAATCATAATTTTAAAGTGGGTAGGTATTAGCTTTGAAAAACCATGAAGTTAAATGTTTGCACTTTAAATTTTGAGTGAAGAAACTAGAAATTTCGTGGGAAAGTATATTAATTCAATATACTTTAAAGTTCTTAAGGATCTTAATAATTTTGGCAATCAATCTGTGTCTACTTGAAACCAAAGAAACTGATTATTCACTGAAGTAACCAGTTAAGCTGATCATCTTCTATGTAATTAAAAAAATAGTTGTTTCATTTTATTATCCAAAACCAGAGAAATAATATGACTATGCCTACTTGCTGCTGACCATAGGTAAAAATAGAAAAAATATATAGGCAGTTGCCTATATATTGGGAATGCCTAAATTTCTCACAAGAATAATTAGTTCTTATTTCTGAATAAAACGTTATTATTAAAAAGACGTTCTAAGGATTGGATTTTTCCATATTTTCTTAACAAATTAAAATCTATTTAAACTACAATAAACAAATTGAAAACAAACATTGCAATTCCTATCTTTTTGATGGCAGCTTCCTTTTAAAAAGTTTATTTTTAAAAGAATAGAATGTATTGGATGGGATTTCAGACTCCTTAACTAAGACTTGTTGTTGATTAAGATTATTTTAAACTGTCTTAAATTTAAGCTTGTATGCTTCCTGTATTTTCATTCAATCTCATCTATATTTTATATTTACAATTTTTTCATTGTGAATATATAACCATACTGTAGATAACAAGTTCAGGGAAAAGTATCTGTTAATTGCAATTAGAGTGTGTATACTTAACGTTTAATGTGTGATTATAAAAAATGGAAGAATCATTCTGATTTTACTGCTACCAATGTATAAATGTATTACAATTGTTGTATATGGTTAGTCTAAATTGTTGAAGTAAAATACATTCATCTAGGCCAGGCACAGTGGCTCACGCACTATCCCAGCACTTTGGGAGGCCTAGGTGGGAGGATCACAAGGTCAGGAGATGGAGACCATCCTGGCCAACAAGGTAAAACCCCGACTCTACTAAAAATACAAAAATTGGCTGGGCGTGGTGGCGCACACCTGTAATCCCAGCTACTTGGGGGGCTGAGGCAGGGGAATGGCTTGAAACTAGGAGGCAGAGGTTGCAGTGAGCAGAGATCGCACCACTGAACTCCAGCCTGGCGACGGAGCTAATCTCTGCCTAAAATATATATATTCATCTAATCTGCTCACCTGTATTTTTTGTTTTTTATTGTTTGTTGTTGTTAACCTATAAAGACACTGTATGCTGTTTATTTTTATAAGTTTTCTTATAAAAGTTTTCTCACTACTTATCGCAACGGGTCTCTTTATTAAAACCGGCAAAGCTTTTCCTTTTGGTTTTCTGAATGCAGATGTATGTCCACAATTCAATTCACAAATTTAGAAAAATATCTATTTCATATGTTTATTCAAAGTGCCTAACACTGAAAAAGTACATGTCATTTATATTTTTCCCAGCTCTTTCGGGTTTGAGCCATAGATTGCAATTAGTTTTTCATAGTAAAACTGTAAAATAGACATCTCTTCATGCTTACCTGCTAACTATTCCTTGACTTACGTCTTCAGCGTGCCATTGAGGCAAAAACGATGATTTATTCTTAAATACTTATGTGGATGGTAACAAAAATGAAATAGGACATTGCTCAAAAAAGAGGGGAGGGAGGAGAAAGAAAAGGATACTTCCCTACAATGCTGCTAGCCAGGCTTTATGACACTAACGATAATCCCCTGTGTAATTAACTGTAGAGTGGTTATGCATGCAGCATGCAGCCCATGACAAGCCTCATAGAAAACACATCAGTATTAGCCACAGGTGAATTCGTTTAGAAAGATTAATGACTGCACCTGAATTTTAATGTCTGAAAAGGGATGGAACACTGAATCCTTAATTAAAAAGTTGAATGACTGGTATGGTTTGTTTAACATCACAAATTTCAACGGGAGGGTTTTGTATTCAAATGAAGTATGCAAAAGGAAACTTTCCTTAGAAACTGGTGAAATAGAGGTGAAGAGCAAAAATGTTTTATGTGCCTTACTTTATGTAAATCGATACATGCATGGATCAGTTGCTTTGATATGGATCAAATGTGGTGTAATTATGGCTCTTTTCTGTTTACAGTGAATGTGAAGCAAATAATTCTTACAGAATATGAGCCAGAATTACCCTCAAACCGAAAGAAAGTCAGAGTAGGGAAGCTGTAAAACCAACAAGTGATCTTCTTCTTTCCTTAATGGGAAGCAGTTTCTTCTTCATTATTATTTTACAGAGTTTTTTAATGAACAGAAAATAACCTTGAAAAACAAGTTGGCAACGCCATTCCCAGAAGAGTTTACCTCCGCTTTGCAAACTGTTGTGCTGATTGTGTTAAAGCTTATCACAGCCAGAAGATTTTCAATGACAATTTTAATCTCCTCTTTTAGGACTTAGATGGGGACAAGGGGAAAGATGGCTTGGGCATGCTTCTATCTGGAATAGGAGGAAATAACTGAGATTAATCATCTGCCCTTGGGGTAAGAATAGCTAAAAGCAGATGTCCTAAGCAAGAATGACCTAGAATATTACTTTAGCTACTGGGTTTACAACTTTTACAGTTTTTAAATTATTTTTCTATTAATCAGAAACAGTTCATATGTTCTGGATCTTTAACAATACCTCATTTGATAAAAAAACAGAAGATACAAATAAAAAGCTGGCATAATACCATTAATCTATCCAGAGCCTGTTGACATATTCAGTGTAAATATATATCCCAATTACTTTTTTTAAAAAACAGCAAAAATAACATGTTTTATTGTTATAATGTGGGATTTCAGAAAAATGAAAGCAAGAATGTATCTGGCAGTTTTGTTCCAACCATAGTTTATATACAGTTGTCTGGATTTTCTGTTTGGTCTTTGCTTCAAAATGGAAATTCCATTGAAATTTTAGTTTAGAAGAAATCAAAGCACATGAAAATTCCTTTGCCTTTTTATTTTCTAGGTCAGAATGCTGCTCACATCCATGGCAAAGTAGATTTTGATGCTTCTTAGCTTCACACATTGCCTGCTGTACCACTTTTTCCGCCAAGTGAAAGCATGGCTTTTAGTTCTGTCCGCTTTCCAAGGGAACACATTTTTAATGAAATGTCATTTAGGAGTATTTGTTACTTCCTGTAAAAGCTTCTTTCATGGTTTTGTGTGTGTGTGTGAAGAAAAAAAAAATCAGTCTCTTAAATTGTTGTAGTTGTAACTGTTCCCAGTACTTAGAACGCCAGTGAGGGGGGAAGGAAACTCTCCAGTTCTCACAGATGTATCAGATGTTTTTAATAATGAATTGAAAAAGCGTGTGTTCCATGTACTGTTATTGTCACTGAGATACATTATCGAGGAAATTGATTACTGCCGATTTCCATTAGTTATAATTACATGTGCTAGAGTGCTAGACAAAGTTATTGGCACATGAAGTGTAAACCTTTTTCAGAGATTGGATTTAGTTTTAAAGTAAACATTGATATCTTTGCATTAAGCCAATACTGAAATGTAAAGAAATGGTAAAGCTTTGGCAGCTCTCATCTCCTGAATTCAGTTAATCCATTAGAAGTCAATCTGTAGGATAATGTTTGAAGGGGCTTAAGAATTGGTATTGTTAATACCAGTTAAAATAATTTACAAAGGTGTCCATTAAATTTGTCAGCAAGGTGTTGACAGACAAAAACAGGGCTGACTCTGGATCCACCCAGAGCTATTCACATTAAATGTCAGTTAATAATGTCTGTTATAATTTTAGTAAATAAATGTCTGAAAGTTCAATATTAAAGCTTTCTCCCAGTTATGTACCTAAATCTTTTACCAAACCTATTTAAATCCTTATCACGAAAAGTTAAGCATATTCTCAATGGGTTCATAAGCTTTGCTGGAAGAGTACTTGTAATTTTCTGAAACTTCATGGGGTCATGTTCACTCTCTATCCTTTAAACCAGAAAGAATAAGACAAGTTCAAGCTAAAAAAAAAAAAAAAAAAAAAAATTAAAGGATTAAAACCAGGAAATGTTTAAAAGTGCCTCTTAAATATTGTATTGCCATTACTTTAAAACAATCATTTAGAGTGATTGTTGAAGGGTCAATTATTTTTTAAAAAAATGTCATTCACCGAAAGACTGTATTTGGATTATATTGTAAACTAGAACTAAAACTTATATTCACAAGTAGGACTTGGTAATACACACACACACATATACACACACACACACATAAACACACACACACACACATATCATCTCTTAAATTCAGCAAGTCCTAATAACTCCAAAAGGTAGAATATAACCTACATGGTACATAGTAAATTCTTGCATCTTTGACATCTTACCTTGTTCATAAACCTGTCATATCCAGTGCCTTGATAGATAGAATTTGAATCACTTTCCTTGCTGAATGAAAGGATAATATGTTTGCATGTGAATTTCCCTCCCTCCCTCTCTCTCTCTTCAAAGTGTAACAATGATTTTTGACATTGCATCCTCATATATACACTGATTCTCAACATAGGTTAGAGCTCTTATAATATTTATAATCAGAAAATATACCTATAAATTTAGGTGAAATAATGTAAACACATATTTATATATGTATATACAATCCATGTAGTTATTTATTTTGTAGAAATGAAATATAAATACAGCAAATTGTCATTTTAACCTTTCTGAAAAATAAAGAGGATGGCACTAGGAAGGCAGTACTAATATTTATTGATTATTTATTATATGCCAGACACTATGATGGAGGCTTTAAATGTTTTATTTCATTTCAAGGTGAAAATATGCTTTGATGGAAATTTTGTTATCCCCATTTTGCAGATAAGAAATCTGAGGTTTAGTGACCATTTTGGTTTTAAAGTGCTATGCTGGGCTAAACTCACAATCAAAGACCTTTTTATTATTTGTCATTTCTCTGCCTACTCTATTTAACTATCTCTCATTGGTTAAATTCAAAGCTATTAAGTCTTCACTCTAGAATTCTAGAGTGTTTGTCCTGGATTTAATTTGGAGATTTGTTATGCAACTTGTAGACAAGACAAATCTGTGGCAGCAAAGTCATAAATAAGCAATTGTAGAACATTGTAACTGCTATCTGTAACTGATTGTGATAGAACTGGATGTAATGTTTGCAGCACTTACAAGCCACCCTTTCAGGGCTGCATCTAGAAGATAACAGAAGGTTTCGGCGACATTTATGGAAACAAAACGAGACAGTAAATTAATCAACAAATGTCTATTTTATTTAAGAACACATACAAAGCACTGCCGTTTGCTTGATTTTGGTTTGGGTTGCTGTAAACAGACAGGACAGGGATTTCACTTTCTGTCAAGGCTTCATTCTCTCTCACTCCAAGCTTTTATTTCGATCCATGTCTGAAGTCCCCAGAGAATCAGGAAAAAATATAAATGATAGTTTTCTTCCTGTGGAAGGATTCCTTTTCATCACATAGTCTGCAGGCTTGTGAAATAAAAGTACTTTAAAGATTACAAAATAACAAGCATGTTTTTTGTTTTCTGTTTTTTGTTTTTTTTTTTTTTACATTTAGAAAGTTTAAGATACAAAATTTTAAAATTTAATTTAATGTTAGAGTATCAGTAGTGGGCATGTGAGTGTTTATTGTAAAATACTTTCAACTTTTCTGTATGTTTGAACCTTTTTGCCAAATGCAGCGGTTCATACTTACAATCTCAGCACTTTGGGAGGCCAAGTTGGGCGGATTGCTTGAGCCCAGGAGTTTGAGACTAACCTAGGCAACATAGCAATAACCTGTCTCTAAAAAACGTTTAAAAAACAAAAATTAGTCAGGCATGGTGGCGTGTACCTATGGTCCCAGCTACTCGGAGGCTGGGGTAAGAGGATCTCTTGAGCCCAGGAGGTTCAGGCTATGGTAAGCCATGATCAAACCACTGTACTCTAGCCCCTGGGTGACAGAGCGAGACACTGTTTCAGAAAAAAAAAAAGAAGAAAAAAAAAAGAGAAAAGAAAAGGAAAGAAAGAAAGAGAACATTTTTATAACAAAATGCTGAGGGGAGTTTTAAATACAATTAAGTACAGTCTAGTAATCACACACCAACTACTATTTGTTCCTGCCAAGGGTAGGAATTAAAAGGAAACTTTACTTCCTCAGATTTATTTCTATTTTATGCAAAAGCTTGTGTTATCTGACAGGAAAAATAACTTCCATTTTCTATATGAAAGAGTATTTGTAGAAAACTTTACCAGTAAAACAGAAAATGGATCGCTGAACTGCTTTGAAATTCTGGATCTCCTCGATGAAGAATGAAAAGGAAAATTATGCCCATGATGTTGGTGAGGTTCTTTCTCTCCCTAGGTTGTCCTAGAGCAATGACTTTTTAAATCTCATTAGGATCCAAAAAATAGAAAATGTAAAGAACAATCACAGATAGGGTATTGAAACTCTATTACATGCAGTACACTGTTGGAAACATAGGAAGAATATATATGTGTGTGTGCGTGTGTGTGTGTGTATATATATATATTCGCGTAACTTTTCACTATCTTCGATTTACAGGTGACTCAGTCAGAGAGACAAAACTAACATAACCAAAGAAGAGACAATTTAAAACCAAACCCTCACTAAATAAAAATTGAGAGAAGGGGACTTGAGTAGAGTGATCAGACAGAATTAATATATTTAAAGAAAACTGCAGGGAATGGCCTGAGAATTAAGAAATCCTCAAAAACATTTCAACACTTAGTCATAACCAATGTTAATTAAGATCAAGATCATATTGCATAAGTGATTTTGAGTCCATTTTATAAATATTATATTACATGATAACTTATTAGTATTTTTCAAGCTATGACTTTTCATTGCTGCCAGGAATTCTATCATATGGGCATATCTTATTCTATTTTTTCAATCCTTTCTTGTGGACAGTCATGTTTGGTGAGCATTTAACTAGCATTCAAATAATGTTGATGAATAATTCTTATATTGAATATTTTGATATTTTTCTTTTTTTTTTTTTTTTTTGAGACGGAGTCTCGCTCTGTCGCCCGGGCTGGAGTGCAGTGGCCGGATCTCAGCTCACTGCAAGCTCCACCTCCCGGGTTTATGCCATTCTCCTGCCTCAGCCTCCCGAGTAGCTGGGACTACAGGCGCCCGCCACCTCACCCGGCTAGTTTTTTTGTATTTTTTAGTAGAGACGGGGTTTCACCGTGTTAGCCAGGATGGTCTCGATCTCCTGACCTCGTGATCCGCCCATCTCTGCCTCCCAAAGTGCTGGGATTACAGGCTTGAGCCACCACGCCCGGCTATTTTGATATTTTTATATAGTCGAATAAATCACTGTCTTTAATTGTGGGTTCTTCCTTTGTTTTTATCTTTGAGGTCTGGAATAATGGATGATTTTTAGATCATAAATGAGGATAACAACAGGTGTTCTGATTTAAGGAAAAATCACATATGAAAATCAATTTCTACAAGAGATTAAACTGAACAAATTCTTCATTCTATATAACTGATTTCCCACAATATCTCTAACTACAGATGTGCTTAAGATATAATTCCGTTTTTAACAATTTGTTGGGTACATTTTAGTGGATAAATTTGGATTGATAAGTACATTGAATTTATTTCACCTTAAATTAGATACATTTTCTAAAGGTAAAATTAATTATCACAGATACTGTAAACATTTGAGTATTTTAAGTGGATTTTATTAATATGCTACAGAGTATTCTACATTATGTTTAAAAATTATTTTAAGAGTTTCCACAATGGCATCCACAGACCAGACTATTTGTATCGAGCATATCAGAAATTCAGATGATAAGATTTTACTGAAAAATAAATTATTCTTATAAATACAGAGAGTATTTCCAGGGTGAGAATGGATTGCTGCCACGCTTTCTCTGGTAGTATAACTATTCTGTTTCCTTTGAAGATTTAATATTTTTCCAAATGTAGCTGTACGAAAAAGCTGAAGTGCAGCACTTCCTGAGGAAGCATTTGTCACTTACCTACATTTACTGTGTTTACTGTCCTCTGTGTATTGCTAAACTTCACTTTTAATAGGAGAAAATTGGCCTTAAACGGGAAGCAGTATTTTACTGCTGAGCAAGAAACTATTTGTATTCCTCTTTCAAACCCTGCCTTAGAAGCATGTAGAATGCTTCTTGACCAAAGGAGATGGTATGAATATTCATGTGTTTTATGAATCACAGAGTTGAGGCCGTATGGTTTTCCCATTTATCAATTACCGGTTTAGGATTATCCAGCCGAGGAGTTGAACTGATTAACAACGCTCTTTTTGTTTGCTCAGTGTTGAGGTGAAACAGCCCAGTGACAACTGTATTATTTCTTGCCTCTTCAGCTGTCCACACTTGTGCAAGAAGCTTAACATCCTGTCAGGTTTCATCATGTATCCTCTTTATTACCACGTTGTGAGAATTTGTATAGTTGTAAATCAGAATGACTTTTTAAAGTTTAATTTCTCATTGCAGAAAAGACCCCATGGTTACTATGCCTAACAAGCATGGCCAATCATGCTCATCATAAATGATCTCAGGTATGCTTGGCATCTGACTGGAAAATTAAAATTTTAAAAGTTAAGGCTACAAGCGGTTGAGAATAGCAGCTGCAGTGAGAATCGGCTGTTATAGAGAAGGTGGAATTAATCAGACAAACACAAACTCACCTTGATTGACGAAGCTAGCATATTTAGTTTGGTTTTGTTTTACATTTGTTGTTGTTTTTCTTTCATTTTTCCTCTAACAGCCTATCTTAATTCTTATTTAAAATGTCACTGGGAGATTTCTTCTGGGACTGCTACTACTGATATTAAAATTTAAAAACCAAACAACAACAACAACAAAAAAAACCAGCAAACGCAGAATCTTTTTGTGGTTTGAGAACTCTGCTTTGCAGAAATTCTCAATTCTAAACTCTCTTTGAAAAAAGAAAAAATGTACTAACAGGATTGAACTCTCTATCCCTCTCTCTCTCTTTCTCCCCCACTCCCTCCTTCATCTCCCCCATTTCCCCTTCCTTCATGTTTACTTTCATTAGTATGCAATGGTACCTTTTAATGGGATAGTGTGGAAATGAGAAAAGCTCGAAAGGGCTTTCTTAAGAATATTTTCACTTTAAATGCTTAAGTAGCAATCTTTTTCAAGGGAACAAGGAGCCTGCTGGTCTGCTATTTAGCAGCTTAGATTTAGATCCAAACTTTTCTTTTGCACTGTTACATACTGATTCTCCCTTTATCCCTTTCTGTTTCTCTGTGGTTTAGTTTTCTGTCTTTGACTGAGGTCTTCTATTTCAGTTTGTGTGTATATAAACATGCCCAGGCTTTGTTCTCCTTTTCAGTGATGGGCAGCCAGCTTCAAAGCCACACAATGCTACACTTTTAAGAATATTTCAGTTAGTGCTACATTTTTCTTTTATTGTGAATGCAGAGGCTATCAAGCTGCCCCTACAATTTACTAAATATCTCAGTGCAGTCTCAACTCCCTGTCATTTAGTTTTTTCTTCACTGAATCCAACTTTTACTATTAACCTATTTGGAAAAGAGTCAGAAAGGAGAGAAAGAGGGACTGCCCTGCACTTCAGTTGTTTAAAACTAACACCTCTGCCCTAGTGTGGAAGAATCTAATTTTCTCTGTGAATCTGGACTACACAAGAGGCAAGTTAGCACCTCTAACAGTAAGGAATCTACAGTAAGGAATCTCTCAAACTGCTTTTGCTGACGGTCTGAGCGATTGAATCATTTACCCTACAAAACAAAACTGATAAAAAACAAATCTACATATTTTAAGTGCGTGTAAAAGAAATCTACATCCCGGCTAACATGGTGAAACCCCATCTCTACTAAAAATACAAAAACTAGCCAGGCGAGGTGGCGGGCGCCTGTAGTCCCAGCTACTAGGGAGGCTGAGGCAGGAGAATGGCGTGAACCTGGGAGGCAGAGCTTGCAGTGAGCTGAGATCCGGCCACTGCACTCCAGCCCAGGCGACAGAGCGAGACTCCGCCTCAAAAAAAAAAAAAAAACCTATAGTTTGGGAAAAACTGAATTTTTGGGGTTGGGGAAGTTAATTTGCCATGTAGGATGCTATCACATCAAAACCGACTATGCTTTTAGATTTTTTTCTCTCAGCTCCAAGCCTATCATTCCATGCAGAGAGCGTGACTTTGGCTGTCTGAGATTCTGAAAATTCTGTTTGTGAAGCAATGAACAGTGTCAAATTCTTTGTTCAACATTCTGAACACCAAGTCTCACACTGTAAATTCTGTTTTTCTGGTTTCTAAATCCTGAGTGGTTGCATGCAATATACACGTGGACGGAGATTAGAAAGCTTCCATCTGCGTAAGTTCTTACTCTTTGTAAGGTGTGTGCTTTTTTCAGTGAGTGTGACTCAAGTATATCCATGCTTATTTTTTTCTGATAAGTGAGTTAAATTGTTTGATTTACATTTTATCAAATACACTTTCAACATATACATTCTCCAAAACTCTAACACTGCATCTCATTCTGCTTTAGATTTGGTATATTCTAGATCACTATATAGCCAAAAAAGATTATGTATTCACTACCAAAATAAACTGAACAAAAGACAAGAATAGATAAATGAATGTGTAAGAGAGAAAAATAATGCATTTTATCTTTCAATTTTATGTCTTCAGTGCTAAGGTTTTCCAATAAGGTGGATCTCTCACTTATTCTATCATCCTCCTTTCTCATACACTTTAGTCTTCAGTTCATTTTCTTTCCATATTCCAGCTCACATGTAAAAATATCAATGACAAGAATTCTGTATAGCTATACTGCCGTCTTTATAATTCAAAATCTTGTCAATTCCAGTCACTGATTCAGCTGCTTAGGCTGAAAAATAATGTACAATATTCTTAAAATTTTCTGCATGGTGATTGCAACTTTAGGGAAAGCTGCATTCAGCAGACAACCAATAGAAAAAGTTGGCTTAAGATTTTTAAATTCACTAAGTTATAAATGCACAATCATCAACAGGCAAGTCATGACAAATATAAAATCAACCTGAAGCATGAAACCAAACATCTAAAAATAATATAAATATGTTGTCTCTATTTGTACAAAATGAGTATTTATTCAATCCCTTTTTAAATAGACTTTAGTTTTTTAAAGCAATTTTTTAAAGCAAAATTGAGCAGAAAGTGCAGAAAGTTTCCATATGCCTCACTGTCCACAAACATCAACAGCCTGCACCAAAGTGGCACCTTTGTTACAACATACCTTTTTATTTGTTAGTGAACAGAGATGACTCCCAAATGTTGAATCCTTTAACACCCTGGGTCAAAAATCCCATTTTTAGCTCAAGTCTCAAGTCTTGCTAGAATGCATTATTTCAAGAGACAAGTCATCTTTCAGTGCTGCTAAATACATAGTACTAAATTAGTTGCTGAAAACATACTGTGTTCAGTGTATACCACAGAAGGGATGCTAAAAGTAACAACTCAGAAAAGGTGTCAACAGAAGCACTAGTTGATTTGTAGATGTAAACTGGCAAATACCTCACCAGGGGTAAATACGGGAGATGCAGTACAGCCATCATTGAGACTTCTCTTCCGTCTACTCTTGGCAGTAGTTCCTACTTATAGGTAGACAAAATTCCAGATGTAATCATTTCAACTTTCAAGCCCTGCTTCCTCAATCTGCTTCCTAGTGAGACTATTGAAATTGAAGCACTACAGAGAAATTAAAATAGAACTTGTCATTTCGAAAGTCTTATAATGAATTAAACTGATTTTTAAGCTAAACAAATCCTAATATTCTAGTGTAATAAAATAAAAAGAGACTTAAGGGCAGACTAAATTATCTAAAAGAGATGCTAATTAGGAACAATAAATGCTTGAATAGCCTAGGCTTTTTTGGGTTATCATAAGATTATAAACATGCAGATTCTGTAAAGTCAAATGGTGAATCTTTCTAGTAGCAATTCCAGTATGAATACCAATTCTCAGTATTAAATGCAGTGTGCCACAGACACTTGCTAAGCTCATGAATCAGTAAGATTTCTATCCTATTTGGCCATCCAGCTCTTGAATAGTAAATACAAAAGCCTTCAAAACCTGGCTTCCACAAGCCTTCATTGTATTGGAGACAGATGTATTTCTTTTAACGAATCAGGGCTATGAGTATTGATTCTATCAAAGAGTTCTGGGAACATTAACAGAAAAGAGATTTCTTATGACATCATGTCCCTCAGTGTAATGTTTATGTATAATCCATGCGGACCATGTATATTTTATACAATTATTGATGAGAAAAGTGATCCCTTGAAGCCTTTACTCATTAAATGATGTTTCTCTGCCATTCTCTTATCTTGCTGTTCTGAGGCTTCTCTAAGTGGTTGCTGGTCGTGTATCTACTCTGCCTTTCTCTGCAAGCATCTTCTCTGCTTCAAGAATACTTCCCAAAGCCAGTTCTTATTGTGATTGCCTCGTTGCTTTTTCCAGTATAGCCCTCGGCAGTCTACCCCCACAAACTGTTTACAAATAATGGTTGTTTAAGAGTCAGTTAAGCATTCACCATGCTCTTGCTTTGCAGGAAAATTGGCAGTAAAGTAGAAAAGCTGATGCCATCATCAAATATTATAACACACTTCTGAATGGAGTTTTCAATTTCAAGGCCAACAATATAGAGCTGAGAATAAGTTGTTACTTTTTGTACTTCTTGAAACTACTTTATCATTGTTCAATATTTATTGAGCACTAGTGTTATTGAAGTCAATTTTACAACAATTTATTTCTATCCATTTCTGTCTTAATCTTTTTTTTAATTTCGGATAGGAATGTTCACATTTCAATCCTGACACACAAAAATTACTTTATAAATATTTGGTGAGTGGGTGAATGAGGAAAAGGTTTCTTTTGGCATTTGTGGTTTTCTCTTCACAAATAAAGTATTTAATGAAATAAGGATGGAGCAGCATGACCAAATCCATATGCACAACATATTTGGGTGTTGCTATTCCTTTATGCATTGAATATATTTTTTTTTCTTCCAGTGTTTACAAAACAGTAACAGGTTTTTTATCTTGGCGCAATGTTATTAAACAATAAAATACTGTGGAAAAGAAAAAGGGAGCTTTTTTTCATAGTGATACCCTGACAGAAGAAGGGATTGGTGGTTTCAATCTGTGTGCTACTCGATTAAAGCCAGACAGTTACTTAGGGAACATTACGTGTGGTTTGAATGGCTAAGAATAGATGTGTTCAAAGCACAGATATCAATGTCTTAAAAGCCACTCCTGGGATAGACAACAGCTTCTTCTTTAAGCCACTTAATTTTTTGTCTGGAAATTAATATTTCATTATTCCTTGGAGCACTTGACGTGGTCTTTATGGTTTGAAGATGTGCAGCAACCACCAAACAACCTAATATTAAGCTGTGTCTTCAAAACCCATAGAGAGAAGGTGCTGGAACTAAATGCTTTGGCACATGACTAAAGTAATTAACTGTGGTAGACAGATTTAACGCTATAATGGTTTATTTTAATCAAGAATAAAAGTAGGGAGGGACAGGGCAGGAGAAGGGATGGCTGCAGTGGGAAAGTTAAAAATTAAATAAATAAATGTCAGAGTTGCCTATGTCAGGAACAGCGGCTCCCTGCTACTTTCTGAACTATCATGTTCAAAGATGTTGATTTAGGCTCCTGCTGGTAAACATGCTTTTTTATAACCTCAACTCATCCATATTTCACACAAGAGACTTCATAAAAGAGACAGATTTATAATTTTCTGTCACTGAATTCAAGATTACCAATTATTTCTTTATTGAAATTTTTGCATCCTTTACTAGAATAGGTATTCACAGTTTTATAGACCTTTTCTTTTTTTCTCAGTCACTCAATTTAGATTTATGAAGCCTAAGAGTTTTCTCCTGCAGCAACTCACAAAAACATTCTACTTCAAATATGCAGTGCCTCAATCAATGTAATTATTTCCAGGAACAAGCCACAAGTTTTAGAATTTATATGCTTTAATAATTCTATATCCTTGGATTGTGTAATGATTATGCATGAATGAAAAATAAGGATTTTTGAGGGCAAAATATATGGGAATATTTAAAGTTCACTTTGTAGATTAATTGGACATTCCTACTTAAAATTTTAACTTTTCTCTGTGTACCATTCAAGATTTAAACTTTCCAAATTATATCAATAGCATACTTTCAGAACACTAATTATATTGAAGTATGAAGAAATGACAGAGAATATCAACCCAAATATTATGTAGTAAAACTGCAAAAATGAGGGTAGGAAAGTCTAGGAAATGTGTGTTATCTTTTGACCCCAAGAGCTTAGGGACAGGGACGTCAAAGGCGTAAATGACATGTCATATTATCTACAGGTAGTACACTCTATCATGTTGATGTAACTTTATCCCTGTGGTAGTTCTTATATGGTAGAATTTGTGGAGGTATTAGAAAAATATAATCAGACAAATTTCCTGTATAATAGTCTGAGAAATGGCTAGAACATAGAGAAAAACTATGTAACATATGACCTGAAGAAGCTGGCGTTTCCTAGAAGATTAAGAATGATCCTCTTCAGCCTGAAGAGATAAGTAGGGATCCCAAAGGAAGAGAGACACAGGGTTAACCCACACTTTGACTTTTGAAGAATGAGAAAGAGTGATTAGTTCCAAGTAGACACAGCACCTCTCTGACCAGGGTACATGGGCCAAGAAGCAGAGTGGAGGCTGAATGTCATCCCTCCAGCCACCAGGAGCACTGTACCAGCACCCCCATGCAAAGCCATTTCATGCCACTCCTGCCTAGGTCTCAGGAAGCTCAACAGCAAGGGCAGGTATAGAAAGTGAGACCCATATTCCTCCTTTTTTCAGATGCTACACCTGTTTCCCTGCACACACCTTGACTATGAACTCATCACTCAGAATGGTAATATTCAAAAAGGTTTGCTGAACAAATAAATAAAATAGGAAAAGGTCTCTATAAAAGCTAAAGAGACACACATAACTCTCAGAATGGAGGAATATTCAGATTTAATTCTTTCTGTCTAGCTAAAGATTGCTTGTATAGTGTCTGTTCATATCCTTTGCCCACTTTTTGATTTTTTTTTTTCTCTTGTAAATTTGTTTAAGTTCCTTGTAGATTCTGGATATTAGCCCTTTGTCAGATTGATAAATTGAAAACAATTTATCCCATTCTGTAGTTTACCTGTTCACTCTGATGATAGTTTCTTTTGCTGTGCAGAAGCTCTTTAGTTTAATTAGATCCCATTTATGTGGCCAACAAACATATGAAAAACAGCTCATCATCACTGGTCATTAGAGAAATGCAAATCACCAATGGTCATTAGAAGAATGCAAACCACAATGAGATATCATCTCATGCCAGTTGGAATGGTGATCATTAAAAAGTCAGGAAACAACAGATGCTGGAGAGGATGTGGAGAAATAGGAATACTGTTACACTATTGGTGAGAGTGTAAATTAGTTCAAACTTTGTGGAAGACAGTGTGGTGATTCCTCAAGGATCTAGAACCAGAAATACCATTTGACCCAGCAATTGCATTACTGCGTATATACCCAAAGGATTATAAATCATTATACTATAAAGACACTTGCACATGTATATTTACTGCAGCACTGTTCACAATAGCAAAGACTTGGAACCAACCCAAATGTCCATCAATGATAGATGGATAAAGAAAATGTGGCACATATACAGCATGGAATACTAAGCAGCCATAAAAAAGGATGAGTTCATGTCCTTTGCAGGGACATGGGTGAAGCTGAAAACCATCATTCTCAGCAAGCACAGGAACAGAAAACCAAACACTGCATGTTCTCACTCATGAGTGGGAGCTGAACAATGAGAACACGTGGACACAGGGAGGGGAACATCACACACCAGGGCCTGTTGTGGCGTGGGAGGCTAGGGGAGGGATAACATTAGGAGAAATACATAATGTAGATGACAGGTTGATGGATGCAGCAACAACCATGGCACGTGTATACCTATGTAGCCAACCTGCATATTCTGCACATGTATCCCAGAACTTAAAGTATAATAATTAAAAAAAGATTGTTTGTATATACTAAACATAAATGTTTATGTTAATAGCACTTGACACTTTCACTTTCAAGATTTTCATGTTGATCCTCACTAGAGCCCAGTAAGATAGATAAAACCAGATATTTTCATACAAATTTTAGAAATTAACGAACAATAGTTCAGAGAGGTTAAGTGGCTTGTCTAAAAGTATACAGGTAGTTAGATATGACCATAAGCAGAACTCACCTTCTGAGTGCAAAAGGGAGACAGAAAGTACTGTTGAGATTAAAATGAGAGAAATGACATACCTGGGATAAGGAGATTGTATTAAATGATTGCTTTTCTTTGAGAAGATATTTTGGGATGATTATTTCCAACTTTTGCTGAATATTGATGGATAGCAGAACTCATGGAAAATATAGAGAGATTTTCCACAGCTGGGTGAAATATTTCTCTGGTTTTCTTTATCTTTCAGGTATTTTCAGAAAATGCAGCAACTCAGATTAATTTTCCCGTGTTTCTCAGTTAGTGCTGTTAGTGAGTGCGTGTGTATGTATGTGTGTGAGGGTGTATGAGTCATTTGATATTGGATGCAAGAGTAACTGCAACCCATTCAAGGAGGTCCAGAAGAGGATACAAGGATAATGATTTAAAAATTGATTTTTTGTGTGTGAAAATCGAGGATAGGTAAGTATTCATTGAGCACTCTTCAGAAAATCATAAACCAGATTTGAAGGCGATCTGGCTGTGACATCTGTCACCCCATTGATCACCAACTTTGATTTGGATTGATGTGGCTGGCTAGGAGGGCATCCCTTTCCTCCCTACCATGTCCCATGCATCCCTCCTGAAGCTGCATGTTTGGTCAAAGAGGATGACATTCCCTGATAGAGGAAGACCATTATTCTTGTCAAGAGTAGCTGTGCTCCATATACACCATGGAATATTATGCAGCCATAAAAAAGGATGAGTTTGCGTCCTTTGTAGGGACATGGATGCAGCTGGAAACCATCATTCTTAGCAAACTATCACAAGAACAGAAGACCAAACACCACATGTTCTCACTCATAGGTGGGAACTGAACAATGACATCACTTGGACTCGGGAAGGGGAACATCACACATCGGGGCCTATCATGGGGAGGGGGGAGGGGGGAGGGATTGCATTGGGAGTTATACCTGATATAAATATATAAATGATGAATTGATGGGTGCTGACGAGTTGATGGGTGCAGCACACCAACATGGCACAAGTATACATATGTAACAAACCTGCACGTTATGCACACGTACCCTAGAACTTAAAGTATAATAATAATAATAATAAAAAAAGATCCCTGGAAATAAAAAAAAAAGAGTAGCTGTGCTCCCGTGCAAGAACCTGCAAACAGCTCAAAATAAATAGATGAATAAATAAATAAATAAAAGTCTATAACATAAAGGACTCCAGGTTCATTCATTTTATTTCTCTTGTCTTTGTCTAAAATTTTAAAAATTACATGAAAATCCTAGGCTAGTTGAGGTGGTCATTAAGACTCCAATTTTGTTAAGATGTCATGAAATGCAAATGTTAAGCATTTTTGAGATTCTTTAAGTAGTACGAGAATTGTAAACATTCTGTTTTATGAGCGATGTAAGTGTACTATATGAAATGTTGAAAAGTCACATTGCCAATGAGTTGAAATTGTGCAATTCTGAGTTTCTATTTATCCTCAAGAGTATATTGTTTTTATATTTTAAAAACATAAATATAACAAAGTATGGTATCAGAGGCACTTTATAGTCGGATTTAATGGTGCAAACACTGAGTTGCTATAATGCCAAAAATACAGTATAACATAAAAGTAACAATACAGAAAACTGGAGCAAGAAAGTACATTTCATGTAAAATATTTTGACTCACAGTATTCTAAAGAGGGCAAAAATAAATGCTAGACTGTAACCTTCACATACTAGTGTTCATAAACATACCAACAGTAAGTTCTGGGATTCACAAAGCCCATCTTGGTCCATTTAGTTTCCATCAATGTGTCTGTCCTTTAAGTGATACATTGAACAGAAGAGAGACATACAATCAGTGAAGTTTTCAGGATTCATTTTGATGGAAACAAAATGAAGTAAACTCATATTTTCTAATTGTGAGCTACACCATTTTCTCTTGATGCATTGATGTTTATCCCTTGTTAGTATGGGATCCATTTCTAAAAACACAGTTTGCAACTACTTTTAAAGCCCAGAAATCCCACATCTCAATTTGCATCTGTTTTAGTGGCTTGAGAATATGCAGCAATTTTTAAGCACTGTTGAAATGAAGATCATAGGAATGTAAAATGAACAATGAATGAGAAATCTGGGTGGTAAGAGTTTAAAATGTCAATAGATTAAGCCCTCCTTGGTTTCTAATGCTACATTTTCAGATTTCTTTTTGAGAAGAAATTTCTTTTTACTTTATTTGTTTCCCTTTTTTCATAAGATTTAAGAAATCCTTCCAAGATTTTCCAAGCTCTTTTTGGGGACTTTCAATAATGATAGCTGCAGGCTGTTGCTGCAGGTGACTGTGAAATCTTCTTCATAGAAGTCAGCTGAAATTATGCTCGTAGTAATCATATTGAATTTACCCTGAAAATCGAGCAAATAAATATGTATAGGATCAATTTTTACATTCAATTAAATATTTGCATTTTATTCAAATAATTAACATGAGGATGAAAATTATCTTGTGAAGCACATTATACACATTTCTATAGCATGCATTACTTTACTGGAGTTAAAGTATCACCATTATGCCTGATAGCACATGTGGAAGCAAATCCTAGGAATGAAGCATTTATAGTAAACATCCATATGTTTTAGTAAACACAATTGCAGGTTTTCCAGAATAAGCAAATGTGTATTCTTTAAATGATACTAAAGAATGGAAACAGTCCCACTTTTCATATGCCAAAAGGAAAAAAAAAAACCACTATGTCGCATAATTTGAGATTGTAACAAAATCATAATGATGAAAATAGTAACAAGTACTTATTTGGGTTTGATACATATATTTCATATGTAACCATGACACTAAACTTACAATTGAAGCTCTATTTTCCTCTTATTTTATAGAAGGCTTGCCTTAGACTAGTAGGGGCGATAGACGTGGTAGAACTTAAGATTTAGTCTTAAAGAACTGGTCAATTATAATAATAGCTAACCCTCACATAGTGTTTACCATGCTGAGGCACTGGGCACTTTTCTAAGTACTTTCCATATATTAACTCTTATAATCTACCTCATTTGGTTGATTCCATCATCGTCTTCACTTTACTGATGAGGAAACTGAGACACAGAGTGAAAAAATAAGTTGCCAAAAGTCACACAGCTAGTAGAAAGCAGCAGAGATTCAAATGCAGGCATTCTAGCTCTGGAGTCTGCTTAATGAGGCTTCATCTTAGATGCAAGTCCTGCAGCTTAAATGGCTCAAAGCTGACCTGACTGATCTAATTAAATGATTCTGATCATTCTGATTCTCAAAGCTTTAATTTGTAAATAGTCAAACAAATTAGATGTCACAGGAATCTTTTTGCTTTGCTTCCCTTTCTGCAGTACCTGTAGTACACTGGGATTTCTAGTGGCACTAACAGTGGTGGCACTGCACCCCTCTCTGACATAGGGACTTCATTGTCCTGAGACGCTTCACATTTTCAGAACTTCGTGATCACATGACTTTGGAGAAAAAATTTTAGCCTTTATTACAAAAGGTTTTATTTGTGTGTAGCTGCCCCCTAGGTAAAGTATATATATTTATGATACCTTTTACGTTGTCTTTTCAAAAGAGACATTGTCGGAGGGAAAGGCGGTATATGAAAACATTACTATAAATAGTAACGTAAATACTTTCTATGAAAAATTCATAGGAATGATCTCTGATTGATCTAAGAAAGTGAACTATACAGACTTGACGGCTTCCTAAATATCTTCCCAGAGTCCTTCAAGACAGCAGCATTCCGAGGCTACAGATCAGGAGACTCAGGAATCAGGTAGCAATTCAGAAGTATACCAGCAGGGCTCCAGCAATGCCTGTTCCAACCACATGACCAACACAGTTAGGAAATGAACTATTGCCTAACCCTCAAGCCAATAAGACCCGGGCCCATGGGGCATCACAAAACCAACCAATTCTGGTATTGTTGCACTTCATTTTACGTAAGTGTGGCTACATTTATTCACAGCTGTGTGAAGAGAACATCCTAAGTTTCTTGCAAGTCTTAGCTGAAGTAAGGGGCCAAAAGAAAGAAAATGGCCTCTTTTTTTAATTTTTTTTTTTTTGAGATGGAGTGTTGCCATAGCCCAGGCTGGAGTGCAGTGGCCCAACCTGGGCTCACTGCAAGCTCTGTCTCCCGGGTTCCTGCCATTCTCCTGCCTCAGCCTCTCTAGTAGCTGGGACTACAGGCGCTCGCCACCATGCCCGGCTAATTTTCTTGTATTTTTAGTAGAGACGGGTTTTCACCGTGTTAGCCAGGATGGTCTCGATCTCCTGACCTCGTGATCCACCCTGCTCGGCCTCCCGATGTTCTGGGATTACAGGCGTGAGCCACCGCGCCCGGTGAATATGGCCTTTTGTAATATGAATGACCAGGTGTCCTAAAACTTACCAACAGAGCCCAATCCTTTTGTCTCTGGGCTTGGTTTCACCTATTACTTTCAACTTACGATTTCAGAAATGCATTTTACAACTGGTTCCTAACATAATCACTTCTAAAAACCTCAAAATTTATTTTTTTCATTGAAGTTCTATAATACGTTGAGCATTTTTTAGACTTATTAAGGTACAACACTAATTTTAGAAAATGACTACCTGATTTTTACCACAAAGAGCAATGTTTCACCGACAAATATGTGAGCCCCACATTAGAATAACACCAAGTGACATATTGAATTCTACATCACTTTACAACTATTGACTCATGCACCAAGCTGAGTTAATATTGTGTGCCCTGTTTAAAACCTTGTCCACATTTTGGAGGCTTTCTAGCTAGTGAACCCACTGCTTAGGGATAAACATTGGGATTTCCTATCAGCATCCCTTTCTACCCTTATACTGACATTAGTGACCAAGCTGAGGATGAGCACTGTATTTGACAATCCAGAGGAGCAGAGAATAAGAAGAAATAATGTTAGGCAAAAATCATGGTCCAGTTTCCTTTCCAAGAGGACTTAGGAGAGTTGTGGGAGTTAGAGGAAAAACTGGACTTGGCAATAAGAAGAGTCAAGGCAATCTGGAACCCTCTTTGCCAACTTGGACCTTTCCCCTTATCTCTGCCCTCCTGGTTCCATCTTGAAATTCATTGTTACATTGTAAGTACCTAATAAAAAGTGTAAGTATTGTGGAAATGTTAATAATAATGTCTTTACGTACTAGGACTCAGGGACAAACGATCTCTGTTCCCATTTCTTTGTTTTCCTTCCCTCCTTCTATGCACTTTCCCAGACTCTCCTTACCTTGCCTGGCATTTTTTTCACCTTGGCGCTGCATTTCTTCACAGACAGTTGTTCACAGTCCTTCCATTCTTAGGGCAAATATGGTTCCCAGATTAGCACCACATTCCCCTTAGTACTTGATGCATGTTTTTTCTTTACAGACAAGACTTCTGATCACCAAAAACAATCTTGCTCTTGGGTAATGTATTAGTCCGTTCTCATCCTGCTAATAAAGACATATCTGAGACTAGGTAATTTATAAAGAAAAAAAAGTTTAATGGACTCACAGTTTCACATGGCTGGTGAGGTCTCACAATCATGGTGGAAAGTGAAAGAGGAGCAAAGTCATGTCTTACATGGTGCCAGGCAAGGGAGGGTGTGCAGGGGAACTGCCCTTTATCAAACTGTCAGATCTTGTGACATTTACTCACTATCTCAAGAACAGCACAGGAAAACCCACTCCATGATTCAATTACCTCACACCTGGTCCCACCCACAACACGTGGGGATTATGGGAGCTACATTTCAAGATGAGATTTGGGTGGGGACACAGAAAAACCACATCAGGTAATTTGTATGAAGACTAGCTGGCAGTTATCAGATAATTGCCACATCTGTCAACATTAATTATAGTCTCTTTTGCTTGAACAGGGAGAAAATAACCTTTCAAGTCAGTGTCTAAGTAGGATATACTTATAGATTCATTTAGCCTTAACCATTTATATCTCCAGAAGTAAATGGCTTTTACTCCACTTAAAAAGATAAATTCTTACTGCAAAATTTCATCTTTGGTCATTAGTACAGTCTCTCATATGAAAGAAGTCTCTGTAATTAGTCTTATCACATATAATGGAAAGACACTCTACAATTCATGTTTTTCTACACCAGATCAATTCTTCATTCTTTACAACCAAAAGTGATGCTTTTGATAACAACTTTCAAACTGTCAGTCTCACTAAAATTATTCTAATAGCACTGACAAGAATGATTTTTTTTGGAGGGGATATCTCTGGCTCTGTCGCCAAGGCTGGAGTGCAGTGGCACCATCCCAGCTCACTGCAACCCTATCCTGAGCCCAAGCCATCCTTCCACCTCAGCCTCCCAAGGAGCTGGGACTACAGGTACATGCCACCATGCCTGGCTCATTTTTGCATTTTCTGTAGAGATGAGGTTTTACCATGTTGCCCAGTCTGTTCTTGTACTCTTGGTCTCAAGCAATCTACCCACCTCTGTCTCCTAAAGTGCTGGTATTACAGGCATGAGTCACTGTGTCTGGCCCAACAAGAATGATTTTTAAATCATCTATTATTCCAATCTTTGCACCATAAATACTGGCTAATATTGTTACTATCATCTTCTCATTGATACGTTTGTAAGGTACTTTAAATAGTCCCTGACTTGTCATAAAGTTCATTTATTCCATCACTATTACTATCATCTGATTCAGGCATCACAATAGACTAATAAATTTGAAAATATTATGATCCCAATTTGCAGATGAAAAAATTGAGGCTATGAAGTTAGGTAACTTGTCAATGATTAAACAGCTAGTGATTAGGGCAGTCAAAACTTAAATTGCAAACCTAGTTAACTCTAAATGAAGGATATGGACGATTCCCCAAATTTTGAGTGTCTTTCTATTATGCTGCCTGTACATCTGGTTAATTGCAGAAGAAAAAAATGTAAAACTCATCAGTAATGTGCCTCCTGACAATGAGGAAAAATTAGAAGAAATGAATATTTGAATATATACCAATAGCTTTTCAATTATTTGATCATATTATAGCAAAGACTTCATAATCTACCTATTCTACTTGATCACTTCTTCCAGTGGAAAAGGAATTCAGTAATACGATAAAGTGGCACTGTTTAAGCAAGTTGAGGAATGAAGGAAGGAAATTATGTAGACATCTGTTTTAGCAACAGGGGGGATGCATAATTCATATTCAAATTTAGTACACTGGGATTCAATGCTTTGGGGATATTACAATCCAGAAATAATATTGGACCAAATATACATGGCTACACACTGTAAGCTTAGTGATATATCCCATAAGAAAATAAAATGGTAATAATTAAGCTAAACTAAAAGTAATTTATAATTAACAAGCAAGAATATCAGCAATTAAAATTCCTCACCAACACAGACGTTTCTGATTCACTAATAACAAATTGTCCTCCCCTAAAACTGAAGGAATATTGTCAAGCTTGGTGAAATATTTCTGGGTGCAAAACTGAATTAGTCTTCAGTATGCTCTAGAAGCTTGTTAATTTGGGTATATAAATAACAAATGTTAATGTCCTAGGTTACTAGTAAAACAAAACAAAACTCTCTTAGTAGTTAGTTGGATGTGGTGAAGTGCACCTGTAGTACCATTTTCTAGGAAGACTGAGGCAGGGGAGGATTGCTTGTAAGCCAGAAGTTCAAAGCTGTAGTACCCTATGATGGGTACCTGTGAATAGTGACCACACTCCAGCCTGGGCAACATGCAAGACCCTGTCTCCAAACAAACAAACAAACAAAAATCTTAGTTATAGATAAAGATAAGAAGAAGACAAGTCAATGGAATAAAACCCGACTTTTCCTTAAGAATGAAGGGGAACATCTGTATATTTGAATCAATTTGAGATTCTTCAGGGAATTGCTTAAAACCCATTAACAAGCCACAGGACAATTTTTGAGAATCACTGCTATAGAAAATATCATGCTCATCTCAAAGGGAATAAAATCTATCTTATCTCAAGTATGCTGTTTACAATAGAAATTATTTTTAATTTCTCAGAACTTGCAGACTTTATGGGGAATTTGAGAAGATCACATCTCTTTCTCACTCTGAGAAAATCTTCCCTGCACTCCAACTTCTTTCTTTCAATTCTGCATTCCTCATTTGGTAAAATGGCATCACCATTCACACAGCTAGTTTTGCACCAGTCCTCTCTCTCTCTCTCTCTCTCTTTTAATCTCACATCTCACATCCAATTCATGAACAAACACTGTCACCTCTACCTACAAAAATACATCTCAAAGTCGGTCACTGGGAAGTTAGTCCAAGTCCTGGTCTCCCCTGGGTTTCTGCAATGGCTACCTGATTGGACTTTCTATTTCCTCTTGTGCTTCCCTCCCCTCACTACTCTGCAACGTAATCTTTCCAGAATGCAAATCAGATTGTAACACTTTGATCGTCTCAGCTATCACTGGCTTCCCATGACACAGAAACCCAACATTCTTCCCAGCCTGTCCACTAACTGCCTGTCAGTCTCCTCTCCCTCTGGTTCTCTCCCGCCCTTGGGGTAGTCACCTGGCCTTCTTTGCTCTTTTGAGAACACATCAGAAATGTTCCCACCTCAAGGACTTTACACTTGGAATTTTCTTCCCCTGGAATGCTTTCCTCAGGAATACATACATGGCAGCTTACATCTTTGCTGCATTTTTGTCTTGTTCTTATGCCAATTCATCAGAGATCTCGTCCCTAAACAGCATTTCCAAAATGCACATTCTGTCACTCTGCATTCCTTTACCCTTTGTGTTTTTCTGCCTCACACTTATCGCTGTGTAGCACTATATTACATGTTCAGTTGCTTAAATGTTTATTGGCTATCTTCACCACTGCAATGTAAGTTCCATGCGACAGGAACTTTTATTTATTTTGGAATGCCCCAGTCCCTATCAGAACTCCTAGTATATAGATCGTGTTCACAAATATTTCTTAAGTGAATGAATGTCTACATTTGCATCTACACTTAGGTCACCTTTAGGACCCATTTAGAGGACTGTCTAATGCCACAACCAGGTGGTCAACTACTGGAGAGCTTCTCTAGAATTCGTCTTACTCATTCGAAGTACTCCTGATGCTTTCATAGGCATCCTAAAACCCAGTGACAGTATTCTGATTTAGGCAAAAGCAGAATGACAGGATTGATTTCAATTTCTCCCACTCACAGCTGGCTGAACATTTAACATTCCATATTTAATCTCTTGTTTCTAAAAAAGAGTTATCTTCTCACAATCTTCCCACCCTAGTCCCACTTTCAGAGAGATCTAAACCTTCAACCAAAGTGCCTGCTATTCATAATTCTACAACTATTGCAACCACACTCCGCCTCCTAATTTTGCACTCCCAGGGAAGGGAAAAAATGTTTAAGAGCCCAAAACTTTAACAAGCCTCTCCCTTTATTTCATACGACAGACTTCCTAGTTAGAAGGATTGCAAATTGGAACCTAATTATATTTTAAATGGACTAAATATATTCCAATAATGGGAAAATTATTTAAAAGATATATCCTGGCATCATGAAAATCTAATCGCAATAAGAACTTTTTTAACTTTTTAAAATAGAAGAAGTTGAATATTTTTAGAAGCCATGACTCAGCTATAATATTACTGAATATAGTCAATAATTAACATCAGACTATGACGTCATAATTGTTGGAAACATGATGTAGAAAATAAGGATATTTGGTATTTTTTTATACTAGTGATAAAAATAATAATTATAATACTATGTGAGAGGCAATGCTACAAGCACTTTATATGTAGAAATTGCTGCCTTCAACCTTAATCCAAGCAACATAAAATCTTACCTGGATTATTATAGTACTTCCTACCTGGTCTATCTGTTTCTGCCCTTCACCTCTTACAACCTGTTTTCAGTACAACTGCTCAATTATGGTTAAAAAGATAGGATATGCCCTATCACTTTCTTGATCAACACCTTTGGATAGCTTTCCCTCTGTTTTAGAGTAAACTGCAAAGATCTAACCATATCCTACCAGGCCCTCCATAAAGAAGCCCCAGTGACCTCTCTCATAATACGTCCGACTCGCTCACACTGGTTTCCCTGTTGTTCTTTATACATTCCAGGCAGGCACAGTCCTTCCGCTGGGCCTTTGGGCCTGATCTTTTTTTTTTTTTTTTAGACGGAGTCTCACTCTGTCGCCCAGGCTGTAGTGCAATGGCTCACTGCAACCTCCGCCTCCCAGGTTCAAGACATTCCCCTGCCTCAGCCTCCTCCCCAGTAGCTGGGATTACAAGTGCCTACCACCATGTCAGGCTAATTTTTGTATTTTTAGTAGAGATGGAGTTTCGCCATGTTAGCCAGGCAGGTCTTGAACTCCTGACCTCAGGTGATCCACCTGCCTTGGCCTGCCAAAGTGCTAGGATTACATGTGTGAGCCACTGTGTCTGGCCTGCACCTGATATTTCCTCTACCTGCAGCACTTCCATCCGATGTTTCCATGACTTCTTTCTTTCCTCCTTCAACCTTTCCTCAGACGTTGTCTTCTCAATGAAGCTTCTCTGACTACAAAATTTAAAATTCTAGCCCCACCCCAACAGTCTTCTTTCCTCCATTTTCTTCCATAATAACATATCACCATCTGATATATTATATATATTTACTCACTAATTTGTTTATTTCCAGATTCCACCTCAGTAGAATACAAGCTTCATGGAAGGCATTTTTGACTGTTTTGTTCACTGTTGCAATCCCAGTCCTGAGAACATTGCCTGGTACATAAAAGCTGATAAATATTTGTTTATTAAACAAGATACCAATCAAACAGTGAGATAACATTACATATCCATCAGTGACTAAAATCAAAAACACTGTCAACACCCAGTACTGGTGAGAATGTGGGGCAACAGGAACTCTCATTCACAGCTATGGGAATGCAAACAGCACAGCCACTTTGGAAGACACTTTGGCACTTTCTTACAAAGCTACACATAATCCTACCATATGATCCAGCAATTACATTCTGAGAAATTTGCCCAAATGAGTTGAAAACTTATGTCCACAAAAAACCCTGCTCATAAATGTTTATAGCAGCTTTATTCATAATTGCTAAAAACTGGATGCAACCAAGATGTCCTTCAATAGGTGAGTGGACTAACAAACTGTAGTATATCTATGCAATGGAATACTATTCAGTGATAAAAAGAAATGAGCTAACAAGCCATGAAAAGGCATGAAAAGGCATAGAGGAAACTTAAATACACACACACACACACACACACACACACACACACACATACATTGCTAAGTGAAAAAAAAAAAAATGCCAGTCTGAAAAGGCTCAAAACTCTATGATTTCAACTATGTGACATGCTGAAAAAGACAAAATTATGGAGAGAGTAAAAAGATCAGTGGTTGCCAGGAGTTTGCAGGGGAAGAGAAAGGGATGAATAGATGGAACACAGAGGATTTTTAGTCAGTGAAACTATTTCCGTGTGATAATATACTAGGGAGTACACAACATTGTCCATTTGTCAAAACCCATAGAGCTGTACAACACAAAAGATGAACCTTAATGTAAACTATGGACTTTAGTCAACAATACTGTATCAATATTGGTTTGTCAGCTTTAATAAATCTACCATACTAGACGTTAATAATGAGAGAAATTATGTGTCTGTTTGGGACCTGTGGGTGTAACAAAAATCTCTACTTCTGAAGCAAATTTTCTGTAATTTACAACTGCTCAAAAAAGTAATCTATTAATTTAAATAAGTAAATATGTTTAGCGACTAATTTGGTACTAGCTAAAATATTAGCCTTTTAATCCCATAAAAGCACTTTGATGTAATTTCTATCATTATCTTCATTTTGAAGATGGGGAAACTGACCCATCCATGTTGGGTGACTTTCCTAAACTCACACAGCTACTACTTGGGAGCTGCAGGTGCGGAACCCAGAATGGATCATCTCCAGAAGCACCACTCCCAATTACTATGCCATGTTACACACTCTAAAGACATTAAATGTACAAGGGATATAGGTTGATAAAAGAAGTGCTTCTGGTGGGGCATGGTGGCTCATGCCTGTAATCCTAGCACTTTGGGAGGCCAAGGCAGGCAGATCACCTGAGGTCAGGAGTTTGAGACCTGCCTGGCCAACATGGTGAAACCACGTTTCTCCTAAACATACAAAAATTAGCCAGGTATGGTGGCGTATGCCTGTAATCCCAGCTACCTGGGAGGCTGAGGCAGGAGAATAGCTTAAACATGGGGGACGGAGGTTGCAGTGAGCCGAAATCAGGCCACTGCATGCCAGTCTGGACAGAGCAAGGCTCTGTCTCAAAAAAAGAAAAAAAAAGAAGAGAGCTTCTTTTTATAATGTATGGTGAGAGAGTGAATGCATCTATATGAGTAGTTGTGCTAAAAAGAAAATGACCATTTAAGAATGAAGTTTGACAGTCCCAGGGTTTTGTTTGCTGTCATTGTTTACTATTTTTATTGTTGCTTTTGAGGACAATTTAATCGCTGTTGACATACATGGTCTTTTGGTGACAAACATGAACTTTTAAAACTGCTGCACAGATTTCAATATGGATAGGTACAAAAGCATGTCTTTTTTATTTTGCTTTTTAGTCTATTTGTAAGGCTAATATATGTTTGCCGTAGAGGGAAGAATTGATTGTCTAATTTCTGTAAAAGATTTTAAAATATATCTGAAGTGCCATTTCTGTAAAATTAGAGATATGGTAGGACAAGCCATTGAGTGTGAAACAGAAAATTCCAGTCAACTGATGAGCCCCCCCAGGCACAACACAGAGGGCTTTATAATTTTCTTCTTTAAAGCAGTTTGTAGATATTCCATTATCATGACAGTTTTTCCAAGTCTGGATCCTCAAAGTTACCTCTTCCCTGCACTGCCCAAAATAGAAATTTCAGTTCATCCCTGCCTGCCTGTGGTAGGAATAAGGCAAACCCAATATTCAGTCTCTTCCCAGATTACACAGTCCGTAATAGAATATCATCATAACTTCTTTCCAAAGCAGAATATTCATCCAATTAAACTTGAATATTTTTTAAGAATGCACACAATAAAAAAGATAATTGCATGGTTGTCAAAAATTATGACTAACAAGGTACAGGAGAGCCTCATAAGATAATTCTTATAAAAAGATTAACATTTACCATGTACTACTAATGAAACATAATTGTAAGAGATTTAAAAATAAATAGTTGGAAAAATAGTAAACATTCATTGCATGTAAAATATGCAACCAAAATGAACTTTAAAATGGTAGAAAAATACATTAACACAATAAATTTGCTTATTCAACATAGGGATATGGCCTACTATACAAAAATTAGTTTCTTTAAATACCTGTTTTAAAAAAAGAAATGTTCTTCTTTGGACTCTGTTGAGTCATGAGGTTATTCTATAAACAGGTTTCTATTGTAGACCCTCATTAAAAGTCAAAACCTTTAAGGTACAATCCTCACACACACACACACACAAAAGTCAGGGAAAACCTTTCACACATTCAGAAACAGAGAAAATTGCTAAAGAAAGGAAAAAAAGCCCCCTTGACAGATAAGCAATAGCTCTGCTTACACAGTAATTTATGGTAATATCAGAAAGCTTTTGATAAAACTTCATACATATTGCAGGGTAGGACACTGGAAAAGATTTTGAAAAAAAAGACTCAAAGAGATAGGGGAAATTAAACTATTTATAGAGGGGAAGTATTTTGTAAAAGAAAATTTGGCAATTGGTTTTGATAGTCATAACAATTTATGTAATTTCTATGTGCGTTGGGGACTTGCTGTCTGAAAAAGTGGCAAGCTAACATTTTCTCCATTATTGCAAAAAGTCATTTTTGATAACAATAAATATGAGAAGGTTTAAAATATATATATTTCTGTGTGTGCGTGTGTGTGTGTGTGTCATAAACTATATACGTAGTAAGACATCTGGTAATGTTTGTGAGCCAAATAAATTTCTATCATTTGTTTAGTTTAGATCTTTTAAACTCTTATTTTTATTTTACTTGATAGCAAATCAATTTTCCAATAAAATAATTTTGCCTTTGGGGTATTATAATGAAAAAGCAATTTAAAATATATTTCTATAACTACTGAAAAGTACTTTCAGGCTAGATATGCAGTAAATAAATGAAGAAATATTCACGTGAGTTGCACTTCCTTTCTTGTTATCAAAAAAATAATGAGCCTTAATTTACATATTTCTCCATCAACCCCTTAAGTGCTTATTAAGGTCAAAGCTTGAATATATTTGTTATTCTACAGAATTTTATATTTTGAAGTTTAAAGTACTATTTAGTGCTCTGATTTCACTTTCTATATTAAAAAATATATAAATGAAATCAGTGAAGACTTTTTAAACGAATTTTCTTATATTCTTCAGTGTCCATTTTAAATAAACTGTCCCTGCTTTCCTCTGAACTTCAATACATCTTTGGCCCGTCATTGTCATTCTTAACCATTGATGTCTCAATTCAATCTCTGACAACAACCACTACAAAGCTCTTCATTTCAGGAAACTGAAAACATTTTGTCACGCAAAAAGAGCATATTATGGGAACTCTAGTTACTTGTTTTTAAAGAAGACTGACAAGAAAATTTGGATGAAGAAATGCAAGTCTGTCTCTGTTCTCCCTAATAAATCTCACTTGAGGCAGAGCTTCAATGAGTAGTTCTGGAAACTTCTTAAACAATATACATATACATCACTGACCTGGATGGTCAACCATTTCAAGCTGGCCAATGCTTTTCAATAAAGATAATATCAGAATCTGAAGGAACTGGTTTGAGTTTCTAAAGTATTTTGAGGAAATATTTTGTGAGAATGGGAAGCATATTTTAATGCCATTCACATGTTTCCCTGATAACGAAAGCTGATCTGCAAGGGCGTTGAAAGCATTACAGGCTAATTTCATTGCAATGTCGGGGTCTGAGAGGGAGGTGAGGAGAACCAGGAGTTGGGTGGGGGTTCAAGAGCATGTAGGTGAACATGGTTGACCCACTGGAAAATCACTAAGTGCTGGAACCGACTCTAGAAGGTTCATGTTTTGAGCCTTTATGGCAATTGTGCAGCTCTCTTGAAAATTTACACTGTTGTTTTATTTATAGCAGATGTCTCTTAAAGCAAACATTTTTACTTCACACTATACAAATATTACGGAAAATTGCAAGCATAATGTGGAGTTTTGGTCGTCCCATAGAAATCTACAGTATTTTCTATAATGGATTATGAACAAGGGGAAAAAACTGATACTGATCTAAGGCTGAAGGATAAGGGGTAATCAAAACAAGACTTCTGCAGATACTTTTATGAAATTTGTTTTCAAAGAAAAGGCAAAAGTTGAAACTGTGGATTAAACCAACTAAATTAAACCATTGTGTATTCAAAATACATTCTGCACTTCAGAATAAAATGACGAGAAGCCAGGGTGAGGCAATTCCACTGTCTGAGCTATTCAAACAAAAGAGTGTTTATTTGGATTTTCCTAAACAAAACTTGTATTTGATTCTTGTGCACACTCAGTGGGAAAAAATATCTAAATATATATTTCATTATTCTACCAGTTCTGAATTGTAGTTCTCTTGTGAACTGATTTTGAGTAGAGTGACTAAAATGTATGTTCTGTGGCTGCTCAGCAATTTCTGAACTACCTGATGGAAAAGTTTTAGATCTGAAATTTAGCTCTTAATATAAAATAATATGAAATATAATGTGCAATTAAAGGAGAAAGTAAATTCTGTTTGGAAACAGAATTCAAAAGTAGAGAATTACATAAACTTTGGAAATTAAAATCCGTATAAGTAAAACCTGTATTTCTGAGAATTTGCTGTTTCTTAGGCATGATTTATAACAATACACATTTCAAAAAGGAAGTCATGAAAATAATGTGGTTGTTATGTTTTCACAGGCCTTTTTGAGAGTTTAACCAGTACAACAGAGTAATCTCCCTGGACTCTAAAAACACAAATCCGTGACAAGGACATAAGATTGATGGAATTTGTAATCATATATTTTTACTTATGTAATAAATTTGTAATTTCAAGGACATTATTCAAAATGACCACACTGCATTACAATGTGTGGATTCCTGTGCTGTTTTGCATTAATGTGTGCAGAAAAATTTTACACTTAATCTGCCATTGGTGCTTCAGTGGGTTGCTTACCATTATAATTCTGGTCACAGATGAGGGTTAAAATATCTCTAACCTTTACAAATGTATTATGTGGCACCACTGACATAGCTTTCATTGCAGATAAAATCTATGACAAATTTTCTGTGTGACAAAAGAAGAACATGATTTCATATTAAATTCTGATGATAGAGACATATTTCTCTACTTGTACTTCTGAAATGTTTTGGATATAGTAACAATGGACAACACTTCCTCTTTGAGTACATCAATAAAATTCTCAAAATCCACTTCATTTTTATGGGTCCAGAGCTTCAGTAAATATTTCTTAAGCAGAACTAAAAAACAGTGTGAAAAATGTTCAGAATTCAGCTCACTTCTAACCTTGCTGATCAAAACAGACAAAACATTCAACTGGTTCAACATAATGAGAAGCAGAAAGAGGAAGCCACAAAAGAGCCTGGAAATTGAGTGTTGCCATGAAGGTGTACAAGAGCTCAAGCAAAAGTTTCTCAAATATAAGCATCAAGATAATAGTAGGTCCCTCTGACAGTCATTTAAAAGAAAGAATAACGCCTATTATAGTCAGTTTAAGGAGTTATAAAAGCACTTGAGTTTTCAGGGAGTCATAGACTTGTGAAATGTTTCTGACATTCCATCAAAAAACTGATGTGATGACATCATTGTAATACATAATCATACAGGAAAGGAATGATTAGAAGTAAATTCATAAGAGCATTTTTTAAAAGCAAATTTCACATTGCATTCCAGACATCTTCTTTCTTCCTTCTTCCCTTAGATTGAATGATCAAGAGAAAGGTAGATAGAATTGTCTCCTGATTTCTTTTCTGGACAATTTCATAACAAATTAGAATTCTATTCGTCCGCATTTTTTTTCATGTTTTGTGATTGTCAAGTACCTTACATAAATCTATGTCTGATGATACAAAGTGTCTAATATTGTACTAAACACCTCTTCAAAATTACCTATTCAGGGGAAAGTATCCCTTTAAACTACCAGGATGCCTCACAGCTATCAGGGGCTGTGTGGACTGTGTTTAAGATTCTTGGGGATCTGCTGAAGTTGAGTCTTCATTTTTTGCTTTCTCTGCATGCCACTAGGGACTTCCCTAGACTATTTGAGGAATAGGCCTTTAATTGCAAGATTACCAGAAACCAGACCCAACGAGCTTGGAGTTGCAAACAGTCAAAATGCAATCCCCCACGCCAAAAAAAAAAAAAAAGACATGTGGCTTTAATTTTATTTTTTATTTATTCTTTCAATTTATTTTTAAAAATTCTTGTCCATTGCTTCAGCCTTTGGGCCCATGTGCATAATAAAAAACATTGACATGTGGCTTTAATTTTATTTTTTATTTATTCTTTCAATTTATTTTTAAAAGTTCTTGTCCATTGCTTCAGCCTTTGGGCCCATGTGCATAATAAAAAACATTGCTAGGAATAAATAATACATGTTAACTGTGTCTATTAGGATTCCCCCCTAAAAAGTCCATCAAAATGACTTATTTTATAGTAAGGAGTCTCAATTGCAAGTCTATTAGTAAAATAATTCTATTAAATTGTATGATATTTCTAACATCAATTAATTACATTTATATCTAGCTCTATAGTATAACGACTCATAATATTAATTGTGATTTTAATTTAGAAAGAGAACTTGTAAAGTTTGCCTCGAGTTTTAGTGTTTAATGATTTTTCCACATTTAGACTGTGTCTACAAATTGAGACTTTTCCATTTTTCTAGTTAAACAACTGGTCATTTCAAAGCTTCGTGTTGATTATTTTTCTCCACTGAATTGACCAATTTAATTTGCTCAGGGGCAATAAAGAAACAGAGTATAATAGACAAACTAAAAGTGACTACAAAATAATGTTTCACTTTGGCTATTTACTGTTCACTTTTGGCCATATGACCAGAATTTTATTTTCACAAATATTAGAATCGGAGTTTCCGGTGGCTGAAGTCAGAGAAGTCCCAGAATCCGATCTGAAAATAGAGTATTGTCATGGCTGACATTAGTTAATAAAACCGACTAAGATGTCTACACTGGATCAGCAGTAAGTTGATTCTTTCCCACAATCAACAAGTTGATTCTGTCATTGCACCCCAGAAAGCAGCCTGGCTGCAAGGTGACCTTGGCCTGGATCTCAGCGCCTCCACAGGCAAGTCACATACTTCTTTGTAACTCCATTTCCTCATCTGTAAGACAAAGATTGCTGATGAAATGAGGTAGTAGATATAAAGTGCTTAGAACAGAATCTTTCTCAAGCAATCAATAAATGTTTGCTATTATTATTATTGTCATTCAAGCTAATATTGATATTCAAATTTTTCACTTTTAACATGTTATGCCACTTGCCTGAAATAGCCTTCTCTTTCTGTTTTGTCTTTGTAAATTCAATATTTTCTTCATAGTTCAGCTGAACACCAGCCCAAGGTGATTTCTCTTTTCTCTCAACTCATATTGACCTTTTTTCCCAAATCACAGTTTGAGACATGTGTATATTCTCCAAAGATTTCTTACTTCCACACACAAAAAAAAGTACAAGTTGCTTGAGGAAGGGGACAGCTTGCTACATTTCTTGAGTCTAGATTTGGCATGTGATGCACGCTGCAACCGCTACACAATTAACTCACAGAATCCAAAGAGTTAACGAGCCACAGCTTATGACATCCTTTATTCTTCCTGGTCAAGTTAGAGAACCACATTGTTTCAACAGAAACCTACTTCGTTTCTTTGAATTTTTGTTGTGTGTGTGTGTGTGTGTGTGTGTGTGTGTGTGTGTTATTTTTGCTTAAACACAACAATTGATGTTGCTTTAATGGTGACTTTATATAATTCCACCTTTGGATTACAAAACACATTTTTACTCACTAAAATTCTTTGGATTGAGTCCAGCAAACTCCGGGATTATATGGTGCTTTCCTCTATACTGTAGCCTTTCCAAAACAGGTTTTATATCTTAATGTTGCATTGCAGAATATACACACAGATTCTTGAAAATGTCTATCAGGCTCCTTCAATTCCCCGAAGCCAAAACAAATATGTCTACTATTATTGGCACAATTAAGAGTTACAATTATTAGGCACGGCGTTCATGTACATGCAATTCTTATTGTTAACAATGGGAATTTCAAATATTTAATATTTGCATATGGATTTCATTTGAGCCCACTAAGTAAGTGGCTTGGAAAAAGAGAAATAGTTGTCTGAATTATTACATGTCTAGAAAATGATCTTTAAATTTTTTAATTGCCTCATATTAGTAAAAACAATCTGTTTACCTATTAAAATGAAGCCTCGAAGAATCTGATGTCATTGCTTATTTCATTTTGTTACTTTGTTAAAAACATAGCTCTTATCTAGTTATCATTCATTTCTTCTCGTCATAAACCAGAGTCCTTTAATTCTTTCACTGTGTCATAAAAGATTCAATAAATTCTGATTTGCATTTCAAATTCAGCTCTTTTTCCAGAAGGACATCAGATTCAATGACAATTACATCACTAATCTCTTTAGCACTGACAGTGGGAAGCCAAGCTCAAGCTCCTTCTGACTGAAGTCCTAAAGATAGAAGGACACGGAATGTTCCCTCTCAGCAAGGGTGAATTTTTATTTTGGCAAAATCTTCATTTTATTTTCATTAACGAATATGTGCTCATTTAAGCCACTTGCTTTGGTCAAGCATATCATACTATTTGTCTCTTTCTCCTTTCATGAACAAATGAGCATCTTATTATTTTTGCTAAAAAAAGAGGAAACTTACAGTGTTGATTAAGCACAGTAATCTGTTGTTCTTGTTATTGGTGTTATGTTGGAAATATTCAGGAAATTATATTCATATAATCTGGGGAAGTATTTTTCCATTTTGTTGTTGTTTAATCAATTGTAATGACATAAATGTAAGTGCTCATGTATGTATATGTGTGTATACGTATGTGTGTGTAAATAGCATCTACAAATATTTTGACACCTAGTTTCAGAGACAAAGATAAATCTACCTCTTAAATAAATGTATTGTGAATTAATTATTGTTCTTCTAGATTCTATATACAATTTCCTCTATCTTCAAAGACTTGTCACAATTGGAGTCAATAATACTGCACAAATTACACACAGTTGAAGCAACTGTATTTCTGGTACTTTATAAATGTTGCTATCTCTGTAAAGGAAGAAACAATTTAAAGTAAATAAACATTGAAGTCATTATAACAATTTAGTATAGACTTTAATGAAGTAATTATCAAATATTCTGGAGTGCACACAACATGGGCAATGAATAGAAACTAAAGAGAATTTTCAAAAAGAATATCAACTTCCAAACTATTTGGTTATGCTATACTGAATTGAAATAATTTTCTTTTATTTGTACAGTGGAGATTTTAATATATAAAATGTTCTGACTTTTAGCATATCTACTTATTTTAAATCCTAATTATTTTACCTACATCACAATTTTAAGCTGTATGCTATTCAGATAATAGCTACTAGCCAATAAGTATTTTTAAATTACTTTTTACAAATAAGACATTTTGCATTAAAAGTACATTTTAGAAAGCATAAGGGTAATGATAGGTGGCAAAGTACAAGATCACAAAAACCAAAAGAATACATGTTATTTCTGTATTTTTTAAATTAATAGATCTGTTTTGACTACAGAGAACCTAGTTCAGTCAACCAACTATTATAAGCACTAATCTTTTCAAGTATAAAACAGGTACTGAATGAATGCTTGTTAAATTAAATTAAGGAGAAAAAGAGTCAATAAGTGACTCAACTTGTAGTGACCAAGAAATTCTGTAACTATGACAGGATAAGCTGGTCAATTAACCAAACAAATTGTTTGATTCCATCGTTACTTTTTAATTCAAACGTAATGGGGTTACAATGGAAAATCTTAGAAAACTTAGTATCAAAAATACATTGAAATCTAAAATAAAATCTACAACAAAATATGGATATATTTCCAGGTTAATTTAGTGAAAATTAATTTCCAGGTTAATTTAGTGCAAAATGCCTAGTCAAGTTAAGGACTTGAATGGGCCCAAGCATTCAAATTTATTTAAGGCATATATATCTTGTACAGGGGAGCCTTCAGAACGAAGCCTTCCTAGATGGAAAGAAGGAATGAAGAAGTGAAGGAAGGAAGGCATTTAAAAATTGATTAAACAAATAAATAAGTATTCATTTGTCAAAAATAGTGTGTTGGCTGAGCTTGGTGGCTCATGTCTGTAATCGAAGCACTTTGGGAGGCTGAAGCAGGTGGATCGTTTGAGCTCAGGAGTCTGAGACCAGTCTGGGAAACATGATGAAACTCCATCTCTACTAAAAATACAAAAATTAGCCAGGCATGGTGGCCCATGCCTGTGGTCCCAGCTACTTGCGAGGCTGAGGTGGAAGGATCTCTTGAACCCGGGAGGCAGAAGTTACAGTGAGCCAAGATGGCACCACTGCACTCCAGCCTGCGTGACCCTGTCTCAAAAGAAAAAAAAAAAAAAAGTGTGTTGATTCTAACAATGTAATAAATAGCAACTTTTCAAGTGTAAGTTAGGTAAATATTTCTTTTGTCTCTCCTCTTTCCTATCTAAATCCATTACTTTGCACATTTTTTGAGAGAATAAAACATGAATTTTTTAATTACTATCTTGGTCTATTACTGCATAATAAAATAAATTTTTCTTAGTTTGTAAAAACTGAATCGTGAATTATCTGTATAACTCTATATATACAGTATGTGTGTGTGTATATACACATAATTAAAGGTTTGTTAATTCTGTGAAACAGTATAAAAATGAACTTGTGTGCTAAACTGCAACTAACATTTTTATTTTCTATAATCTGATTATAGAAAAAATATCAGTAATGAGCTTACAGTACATAAATTATTCTCTGGGTGTTAATTGCACTCACAAAGCTACATCTGCTGACACCAAAATTGCTAAATGGAAAAAAAAAGATACCTGTATTATTATCCAAACAATGCCCGTTTATACAGATATTAAGAAACAGTTGTTTATTACCTTCCAATTAAACATATCTAAATGTTTTGTGTCATAACAACCAAATAACTGAATGACTGACTAGATTCTCTAGCAGGATGTTTGTGCATTATGTAGACACAACCAATGAATTACTGTACTTTTACAAGGCCTGGATAAAGTCTCGGAAGTTTTTTATATGCACAAATACAATGCAGCTGTATCTGACCTTGTTATTATATGTGAAGAATGTTAAGTCTAGGAGAGATGAAACATTTTCTGATCTTCAGGAGATAAATGTGTAAACACATTTTTGTTCAAAATGATCTCCTTGTTTTCAATATACATAGTCACTGAGAGAGACCAGAAAATGTCTCCTAGTGGAAAAATAGACCAATGGGAGGACACAGTTGGCAAGCAAGAGAGGAGATGGTTGACAGGGCGTAAACAGAAAATATCCCAGAGGCAAAAATTGCATGGGAACTGCTAGTCATGGATGAAGGGGCATATGGGGAGTATACAAACTTGGAGAAGACAAAATTGTGCTGAAACTGACCACTTCTAGTTCTCGAATCTAAAATCCACACATTCACCTGTCCTGATGCCCTGGAATTTCAATACTCCAGACATAGCTGTTACCATGCTGCTTTAAAAAAGTGCAGCAAGCTAATGCAGTGTGAGTTAACATTCACTGAATTAATCAAAAGTTTTTTTCCTAAACAACTGCCATTAAGAGTTTAAGAAAACATCACTTCAGATGCACATTTTAGGTGGAGGCTAAAATGAAAAGGTAAGGTTTTGAATAAGATACTGCAGGGTCAAAAAACTGTTGTAATACAACCTCAGTTATTCACCCTGTAATTTTTATACATGTGTAGATTTCCACAGAAAAATAACTAGGGAAAAAGAAACTCCTTAGCTGTGTCTTTAAGAGAATTTAATAAATTAGATTCAGAAATAGATTTGTATACACAGACCATCCTGGCAATTCCTGTTTTTTCAAGGAAGAGTGTTGCCATTATATATGTTACTGTCCACATTGTCTATTTCACTATGAAGAAATTTTTTAAAACCCAGCGTTGCTGCAAATCCTGCCACAACTAACCATTAAGCTTTTTTTCAAAAGTGTTGCCATTGATTTGTACTTACCAAAGTCTATTATATATCTCATGAGTAAGGCCTTTAATTGTATGCAAATAATAAAGAAACACATTGGAAATATGAATAAAATAAAATATGACAAAGTTCTATTAGGCTGCCCATTATCCTCAGTGGCTTTCTCTAAAAATAAAAATAAAAATTAAGCTTTTCCCTTATTTTCTTAAAATCATATTTTTGTACTTATACACCTAGAGGAATTAGTAGAGTAGACAACTGAAGGCCTTAAATAACCCAGAGAGCAGAAAATACATGGGACTATTCCTGAAAACACTAGAAAAAATTCTGAGAGGTGTAGTTTACTATAATGTTTAATAATACTAAAATAAATAACTTAGTTTTAAAAAAAAGAATAATATTGAACATATTGAACTGACTTTTTAGAATAACAGTTTCAAACGATTTTAGCCAGGGACTTCTCTGACATTCAACTAAATTTGATAGACTTGGCTTCTTGTTTCTTTTGCCTTTCATACCCCAAGGCCAATACTTAAAATAACTCCAGATTCAGGTTCTCTATATCATCCTCATCTGTGTTCCCCAGGATATTTCTTCTAGCCCTTACTCTGCCTACATTTCTCATCCATCAAAAGAACTATCCATCTCGTTTTTCATTTGTACTACATTCTCATCATGCTATCCTTGAAATCCATTCTATGGGACCATGTTCTATGTGAGAGTGCTATAATTAGATCCTTCTGGGTCATTTGGTAATGAACCCATCTGGATTTGATCCAACATACACTAGTTTTATACCAAATCTGACCTATTATGGTTAGAATTACATTAAGGTTCCATTCTAAGTCCTTTCTTATTAAAATTATGAACTGTCATCCTAGGATTTTAAGCAACAAACTATGAAAATTAAGTTTATATAAGGATAATTAAGTTAAAGTACACACTTTCAGTTGTGACTTTCTTAAGAGTGAGCCAGAGACAAAGACAAATAGCCAGGTTTTGGACCCCCTGCTAATTAGAATGGTAGCTCTCAAACTATTTTAACCAATATCCATGTAAACATGGCAAATAACCCTAAAAATCACTAGGAATAGTCTCAATTTCCATTGGAAGTATTATTTCATAATAGCAATAAAACGTCACTCATTGTATGAATAAATTTGGGAGAGGAGGCTAGAGATAGATGATATAGATGACTCACATTTGATTCACAATACACATCTGAGACATCAATTATAAAATTAGAGGGTGGGCCAGACCCAGTGGTACACACCTGTAATCCCACCACTAGCGAGGCTGAAGCAAAGGGTCACTTGAGCCCAAGTGTTTGAGACCAGCCTAGGCAACATAGCAAGACCTCCATCTCCACAAAAAAAAAAAAAAAAAAAAAAAAAATTGTTTTGAATTAGCTGAATGTGCTGGCACACATCTGTAATCCTAGCTACCCAGGAGGCTGAGGTGAAAGCATCACTTGAGCCCAGTAAGTTGATTGTGCAGTGATCTATGATTGTGCCACTGCATCTAGCTTGAGTAACAGAGGGAGACCCTGTCTCAAAAAAAAAAAAAAAAAAAAAAAAAATCAGTGGTAAAATTAAGCATTGCTACTACTATAGAGTTAAACAACACAAGACAAAATGGATTATGATGAGACTAAATGAGAAGAAAATTATAAATAAAAGCCAAGGATAGTAACAATTGAAAATCAGCTTCACAACATTCAAGCAGCCTTCCTGAGGATGGTGGAAGTGCCACTCACGTCGGAAGTGCCACTCACGTCTGCAAGCTTCTCAGCATCACCAAGCACCCTGTGGGAGCAAGTGTAAAGAAAGGAAGAAAGAAAATCCTACAAACCTAGGATTAACAAAATTTGCCTTATAAACATTAAATCATTGTAACTCTGAATAAATTACATAGTATTTTGCTAGTAACCAGACTTTAATTGTATACGAAGATAATATCCTGTGGAATTACATGTCATTGCTCCTAAAGAACCGAAGAAAGAATTTAGTACCACTGCGGTGTTCACAGCCCATCGCTGGGCCAAGGGACAATTTTTCAAACATGTGCTTCAGTACTGAGCTCTTAAAAAATTAGATGTATGTTTGGTATAGTAGCCTAAAAGTTTGTCAATAATCACATTGCAGATTATCTGGATAACAACTCATGAACAAAATACTATCTATAACTCCCTTCTGGCTCACAATACACATCTATGTTCAGGTTATCACTGGATCAAGCTTTACCCCTTTATTGTCTAAGGCTAATGAGAAGTGTATTTCTTAGATAAATGAGTGTACCTGATAAGTAAAGGCTAACCAATATCATTTGAAATCCTGATGAAGATTTCTCTATAGTTTGATGGTAGAAAATTCTGAGAGAATTGTCATAGCAAGTGACAAGATAGCTTTGGCATTACAAACTGAAAAGAGTCTGATTGCCATTTATGTGGTGAACAGCAATTTGATTTAGACAAAACAACTTCATCTGTCCATTAAATTAATGATCCTAATTTAAATTTTATTAGTTTTGTAGTTTTTATTGACTTGAACTTGTAAAATGGTGTTTCTTATACATAATTATATAAAGCCAATAAGCACACAGTTTATACCTATTATGTTTAAACGTGTTTAAGTAATACTATAATAAGAATAATTAAGTCAAAGCTTGGGGTCATAAAGAAACTTTGCTCTTAAACGGAGCCTATATAATGAGTGCTCTAGTCTGTGGCATTGAGAAGCACCTCTTTGGCCTGGTTAATCCCCAAGAGAACAAAACCATAAATGAATGGGACAGAATGAATCTGAGGAGAAAACAGGTACACAGTGATCAGGAAAGAGATTAGGAGACATTTCTGCAGTCAGCTGAAAAGATTATAATAGGAAACTGCTTACCAAAAAGCTTCCTCCTGCCTTTGAAGATTTCTAGAATAATACCTGCTGGGAAACCCAGGCAACTGGAACTTTCTGGTTCTTCTAAAGAATTCTGTAATGGCCACAAAATATCTCCCTCAAACTTCCAGAAATTTTGCTAATTTTTATTTGGTGTGTGTGTGTGTGCTTTCTTTTTTTTTTTTTTTTTTAACTTCCATACTCTTCTTGACTCAGAACTATCCTTACTGGATTTTTGCCACAGTTGCCAGAAACAATGATATGATTCCTCCCTTAGGGAACTTGAAGTAATTCTTTCAGTGGTTCTTCAGTGCGAACTCTTTCCGTTTCAATGCATTTTACACCTTGTTCAATATTGCTACAGGAAAGTTTGGATCGTTTTTTGTTGCCTGCTCTAAAAGCCATGAAGGTTCGACATTGTCTATTAAATTAGGCATTCAAGGCAATCATCCTGACCTTAATGATGTTTTCTTATCTGGCTTCAATCATTCTTCAGAGCATGCTCCCCAACACTTTCTAAACTTCAACAATGTTACTAGATGTTCATACCTGTCACTCTCTGCCTCTGTGACTTTACACAAGCTGTTTTCTTAACAGAAAATATATGTTCCTCCTACTCAGGTGTCATACGACAGGTTTCCTAAGACTCCTAGACTCTGAAGCGTGTACACAGGGTTTAATTGGGTAGTGCTCTCTAGAGTGGTACTGAGAGAGTGTATTAGTCTGCTCAGGCTGCTATAACAAAATGTTAAAATCTGGATAGCTTTTATAAGCAACAGAAATTATTTATTCCTCACAGTCCTGGAAGCTGAAAAGGTTAAGACCGAGGTGCCAGTAGGCACAGTGTCTAGTGAAGGCCCTTTTCCCGGTTTGTAGAAGAAGCATTCTAGCTGTATTCTCACTTGGTAGGAAGGGCAGAGCAGATCTGCCTTCATGATGTAATCACCCCTAAAAGATCCTACCTCATAATACCCTTACCTTGGGGGTTAGGATTTCAACACACGAATTTGGAGGGGACACAAACTTTCATACCATAAGAGACAGGAAACCCAAAAGACTGAACAAAACAGGATTATTTGGGAAGACATTAAAGTTGAACTCAGATAAAATTGCAACAGTGGACTCTACTGATTCTGCTGAGAGCTCTGAAGCTGAGAAAACTTTTCAGAGATGCCTCCAATCCAGGTAAAGCAGTCAGACAGGTCTGTGTACCTCTGTATTGACCAGTCATTGGAGGCTGGCTGCCCTGGAAATGGGATATAACTTTTGGCAAGACATCTTTCTTCAACTGGAGGTAAGAGAGAGGTGAAGAAAGCTATGAACAGTCACAAGTAGTTCAAATCAGGCAGGTTCTGAAAGCAGACCTGCACAGTACAACACATCCACTTCAGCCAATCCCTTGTGCTACTCAAACCATTTGTTTCATAAAGTAGGTTCACCCACATTGGAGAAATTCCAGAATTCTGGTTGGTCTCTTTCCCTGGGGTCACTCAGAAAAGGAAAGTTGTGGGAAAAAGTATAGCTGAAGACTACAGCTGATACTCATTGTCTTTCCTCTGCTATCCATTTTTGATTCCCCTAACCCTAGTCTAACACCTCTGCTATTGTAAGTAGTTTATAATGTACAGCAAATTAGATCCTAATTTCTGAGGATTCTGATCTGTGGGTCACCATCAATTTCTCAGATCATGACTGCTCTGTTTCCTTTTACCATCAAATTGTACAAGACAGTACCAAGAAATACCCCAGTGTCTCATCTGGGTGCCCACTGTGTTCTGTGCCCCTAGTGTGTAAGAACAACCCTATCTTTTCCTGTTTATAAGGTTCAATTAGCCTACCAGGGTCACTATTGCTCTCCTTGCCTATTGGTCTCTTGTCAAAAGAATCTGATATGACTGGATGGGATCCATAACATAGTTTAATGGAACTCAGGATATTTCCCTTGGGGTCACCGTTCCTCATCTAAGAACATTTCTAGACATACAAAACCTAGAGTTACAAATGTAGGAAGCACAAATTCCCCAAGTGGGTCACTGCAAATGATGGTGAGTGAGGCCTCCTCTATTTCTACCCCATATTTCTAGACTCATGAATTCTACCCACTAGGGATATAACATCCTACTGTAGTCATTTATTTGAGTATTGCATTCCATGGGCTGGCACCTATCCACACAAATTAGCACCTCAGTTGTACCTTCAAGAGACTATTCAACCAACAACCACTGGGGGTTGCAGTATGTGACAGAACCAGTGTATCCCATTATCACGCACCTGCCATCATACCTCCATGTTTGTAAAGTGGCTTCTTTAATCCAAGAAAATGCTAGACAAGATTCTATGCTGGTAGATCAAACACTGTCAGGTAGCGGTTCTAGCTGAGGCTCTATAAGCCAGAAGTGGAAACTCGTACCAGGAATATATGTTGATTTCCATTAAAATCAATCACTGCCCTTTCCAGAGTAGGAGGAATCTAGTGAAAACAGCTTGCCACCAAGTTGGTGGTTGGTCTCCTCAAGAGCTGATGACATATCAGGGGCTCATGATTGGCTTGTATGCTGACATGATGAACTTTAGGTAACAACATTAGCAAGATCAGTCTTGATAAGGAAGTAGTCATACATTGGAGCTCCTACACCCCAACATAACTACTCCATTCATAAGCCCATTTTGCCAGAACTCAGGTGGTTGAAAACAAAGGCTGACTGACGTCAACTGTATAAGTGATCTGTCTACTTGAGTGTTTAGTAACTTTTCCACAATGAGTGCTCTCTGGTGGAAATTAACATGCAAAGCAAAGTTTGTCCCACTCTGTGCACACTCCCATAGGTCTATTCACGTGTCTCTTCTCTAGGCATACTTATCTGCATATTTTGTTCTTTGTCCTTTTTATTCACCTGACCAACAAGTATAACCACTTGACAGTGTCCAGGAGCCCATATATGTTCTTAGTTTGGGCTACTTCTCTTTCCACACAAAGTGCTTACTAGGTGTACTAAACAAAACTATGCTTAATGGAGGAATTTATCAGTATTACACTTTGTTGAGACAATTCCTGAGCTCTAGTGCATCTATACCCATGTTCCAAGCTAACCCACCTGTAAAACACATCAACATTTTTACTCTTCCATCACCTGATCATAAGGGACACTCCTTTCTGTGGCCATAGGTGTGAGCTAAGGGAAAGATTCCAGTGCAACACTGATATGCCAGAGCATGGTGTTCTGAGAAACCTGCTCAAGCCTCTTCCTCATACTCTATGGTTCACTTCACACTCCATCTCAGATGAACCATTTCTATCTCATGATGGTCTGTGGCTGGGCCGGCCCAGTCTTATGATTCAGTGGGTCTGCCAGAACACAAGTCACAGTGGGCATCTCAGACCCCATGACATTTGATGTTTCACAATCAGATTCTCCACGTCTACCAGAACTCAGTAACATACTGAGATAAAGAATATAATAAAGAAGCTGTTTATTTCAATAGTGTATACCTCTGTGCTGCCAAGGGCATGACTGACTCCATATCTATGTTGCAAATACCCTTTTTAGGGTTTTAACCACCATAGATACCTGTAATACCATAAAGCATTATATAACCCAAGTGGCAAGATGCCTGGAATTGTACCCTGGATTGTACAAAAACATATTTCTTAAAGGTGATAGCCTTGTGTTCTGTGCCAGTCAGGGAATGCGTTGAAGCAATAAATCTTTTTTTTTTTTTTTTTTTTTTTTGAGATGGAGTCTCACTTTTGTTGCCCGGGGTGGAGTGCAGTGTCGTGATCTTGGCTCACCGCAACCTCTGCCTCCCAGGTTCAAGCAATTCTCCTGCCTCAGCCTCCCAAGTAGCTAGGATTCCAGGCATGGGCCACCTCACCCGGCTAATTTTGTGTTGTTAGTCGAGATGGGGTTTCTCCATATTGGTCAGGCTGTTCGCAGGTGATCTGCCTGCCTCGGCTTTCCAAAATGCTTGGATTACAGGCATGAGCCACCATGCCCAGCCAGGACAATAATTCTTAATATGGAATATGATGCCTCCAGAACCTGAAGAAGCCTACCAAATACTATATTTACGTCTTAGTTGTAGAAGTATGAGTTGCAATGGCTTGTCCTTTACTTTGAAAGTGATGTTCTGGCATGCACTAGACTCCTAAAAATGTCACTGATTAGGCAGGTCTTTGAATCTTTGAAGATTTTTATCTTCACCTCTTTGGAGTACACATACGTACTAAGGCCTTCAGTATACATGCTACTTTTTGCTCAGCTGGTCTGATTAAAAACTTCATCAATATAGTAGTCCAATGAGATATATGTGGCATGTATGTAAGGTCCAGATACCTTCTGATTATCTTTTGATAGCACAAGATATGGATCAAGACAATAAATGTACACTCTTTTCTACCTTATAATAACTCACTTTTTTAGAGTCTTCCTTCTTGATGAAGATGGAAAAGAGTGCATGCTTCAACTCAGTGGTAACATACCATGTGCGTGAAGCCTCATTAATCTTTTAAGTGAAGACAGCATGTTCGGCATTACAGCTTCAACTGGTGCTACTCCTTGGTTGAGTTAGTAGAAGTCTGCTGTAATCATCTAGGCACCATCTGTGTTTCTGTAGGCTGGAGAATTAAGCAGGAGATATTATGGGGACCATCTTTCCTGCATCCTTCCAGTATTTAATAATGGTACTAATATTTATCTTTTTTTTCAGGATGCAGTATTGTTCTTGATTAACTATCTTGGCTGAATTTTGAGGGGAGCAGTTTCAAAGGCTTCTGCTAGGTTTTCCCTGATAGTTCTTTCTCACTGGGTGAAGAAACCAATGTAAGGATTTTACCAGATACCAAATATGTCTCTTCTTGGACTATATACATGTCCACTCTAATACTCTACCCTTGATACCAAGACCAACTGAAATCCTGTATCCAACAGTCCTCAAAAATGTCTGAGCAATCCCCTTTTCCCAATTTAGAATGACCCAGAAGTACCTTAGTGGGAAGAACTAGGGTAACAGTTGGTATATTTTCTTCCTGTAATATTGCAAGGTCTTAAGTCCTGGAACTTCTTCTTTAGTCAATAATGATTTCAGATATGAACATAGTCTCAGTTACAGAAATACAAATATTATTTATTTATGGTAGTCACTCTTGGCCTCCTGTTTTTTAAAAATTATACGGATAAGCAATACACTTGATGGTTCCCCATTTACCTAGAAATAAGATATTCTATTAATTATCTCCATTGCTCTCAGCAAATCAACATTTCCCGGCATCCTAGTTGCCACTCCAAACTCTCCTCCATCACATCTTACCTTGCTTCTAAAGTGCCTACTACATTGGGATCCTACTATGCCAACTGTTGGTAGGGCACAGTTATTTTCCCCTCTTAGCAGGTTTGGCACTTATCTGCCTGATTTCTTGTTGTCATTTAACCTATTTTGTCATCTGATGATGAGGGGGAATGTAAGATTAAATGCAGATGTTCTGTATTTAATAGAGAATACAGATATTCTGTATGGTCTCTTGCAAAACAGAGACCTCTGCATCATCTTTAAGCAGTAACCTTTAACAAGAAAGTGTAGGCCACTTCTGCAATCCCAGCAAGTTTGAAGTATCTAAAGGTTTGAGAATTTTAACACATAAACTTAGATGTCCTTAACCCATTTCTCACCTGGACGTGGTAGGTTTGCTAAGATGGAAAATGCAACTTCCTCTGGAAATTTATTACTCGTATGATTAAGCGCTGGGTTGATGTCTGCTTTCCAACCGTAAAAGATAAAAATCCTTTTTATGTTATCCAGTAGGCCCTCTGGCTTTCACACTTTGCTTGTTATTGTGATTAATCTTGGCCTTCCATTGACTTTCTCCAGTGTATATAGGTTCCCCTTTGGCAATAGCCATCCAATGATATGACTTTTTTGGTTTTTTGTTTTGTTTTGTTTTGTTTTGTTTTGAGACAGGGTCTCACTCTGTCACCTAGGCTGGAATGTGGTGGCACAATCTCAGCTCACTGTAACCTCCACCTCCTAAGTTCAAGAGATTCTCCCACCTCAGCCTCCTGTGTAGTTGGGATTGCAGGTGGGCACCACCATGTCCAGCTAATTTTTGTATTTTTTGGTAGAGAGGGGGTTTCAACATGTTGCCCAGGCTGGTCTCGAATTCCTGACCTCAAGTGATCCTCCCACCTTGGCCTCCCCAAGTGCTGGGATTACAGGCATGAGCCCCCACATCTGGCACACTATGACTCATAATTACAATTTTCCTCAAACATCTCAAACACCTGAGACACTGCTCCCAGCAGTACATTCCTTCCATCAGCATCCTATTTTAAGTCCAATTCCCCACTGGTAGAAGTTTTATCATTGCCTTGCTACGGTGTGTCAAGAGCTAGCCACATTCCAACCACTACCAGTGATGGTCATAATCAGCTGATTGGTCCAGCTCCAAAATTCTATTTTATGGTCTTCTTCCTAGCACCACTCCCAGTACCATCTAGTTCAAGTTGGGCTCTCCCAATAAACAGATACTGAAATTGAGATTTGTGTGCAGAGGTTTATTGGGTAGTGCTGTTGGGAACAACTCTGAAAAAAGCAAGGGGAGAAGGATTGGAGGAAATTAAAATGTGATGTAATTGTAAGTGTAGCCTTAGCTCATCCCATTGGAAGCTCTAAAGCTGAGACGATCCTTCAGCGGTAACCTACATAAAGACAAAGACTAGATCTTTCTATTGCCACATTAACTACTCACTGGATGAGGGCTACCTCTGGGAGGAGGCATAAACTTGGAGGTGGCATGTTCCTTTATGTCAAAAAAAAGCCTTTATGGAGCCCTTAGCATCTTATGCTCACAGGATCTCAGAGAATGAATATCTCAATCATACTCAAAGGGAGATTTGTGTGGTACAACACAGTATCCACTACACTATCACTTAAAGCCTGCATCAAATTCCACTTTTGCACTTCCAAGCTGAAAATAACCTCATTTTTCCTCTGAACTCCCATAAAACTTTGTTATACTTTTCTCATAATACCATGTTCAACTACATTTATAGATAAATCTAATCTTTCCTTTTATATTTAAAATTCCTTGGATGCAGACTTTGTGTGTAATTTATCTTCAAGTTCCTTACTAAGTCTGTTTCTGTTCTTTCTCATTGTGTAATCAATAATTGTTTTATCTTACAAATTTCTATTCATCTTCAGATCTCAGCTTACAAATCATTTCTTCCAGAAACCTTCCCTAAACCCCCAGACTCAGGAAGATTATACATGTTCATAACACCTTGTACTTGTCTATCATTACATTAATTACAATTACATTTAATTTGTCACAAAAGTAGTTATTTAATAGGCTTCCACTGCTAGAATAAAAGTTCATGAAGTCAAGATCAAGGTCTCCCCTGTTCACTACTTTACCTACAGAAATTAGCACAATGCCTGGTGCATAATTCGCAGCTAAATAAATAGTTACTGAACAAAAGAATGGATGAACTAATGAATGAATAGGAGAATCTCCTTCAGTATGAAAGTAAAGAATAAAAATGAGCAGTCACTCAACTAGTGGCCTGAATTTTTTCATGAGCTTGCTTTCCTCCAAAGATCTTTCTGGGATGGCATCAAGGGGCTGCTTTCATGAGGAGATAAAAGGATCAAACTATTTCAGGCATTTGGATTGCGGGACAGAGCCTAGTGAGACTCCAGAGGGGTTGGCCTTCTGGAAGACAACACGAGGAACTTGAGTTTCTGAGATTTAAGACAGGATACGGAAGTACTTCTATACGAATGACGAATTTGGATAGTAAATATTAGTGTTGAAGCCAAACTTTGTCTTGCTTGCTATCTGACTCCATCCATCACCAATGATCAGAGGACTGCATTTGGGCCATCTGAAGACCTTTATAACTAAGCCACCACACTCTGCTGTTAGAAAACAAGAGAAGTAATGACTGCACAGGCCTTTTCTGTCAAGTTCCTTGAATGGATAACACTGAAGCCAGAAAGGATCGAAAGGACTCTCTTTCCTAACCTCATCATGAATTTTCTATGAGGGTTGGCTCATTTTATACATGGTTTTATATATGGATAAATATATTTATTCTATGTGTTCATGCACCAATATCTGTTATTTCATTTTAGTATTTTTTAAACTTCTTATTAAAGAGTTTGGGCTTTGGCATTAGGTTATGTAAGTTCAAATCCTGTCCAATCAGCTATCTTCAAAAAATCAATTGGCCTCAGTTTCCCCATTTTTTTTTTTTTTAAGACAGAGTCTCGCTCTGTCACCCAGGCTGGGGTGCAGTGGCCGGATCTCAGCTCACTGCAAGCTCCAACTCCCGGGTTCACGCCATTCTCCTGCCTCAGCCTCCCGAGTAGCTGGGACTACAGGCGCCCGCCACCTGGGACTACAGGCACGCGCTATTTTTTTTTTTTTTTGTATTTTTTAGTAGAGACGGGGTTTCACCATGTTAGCCAGGATGGTCTCGATCTCCTGACCTCGTGATCCACCCGTCTTGACCTCCCAAAGTGCTCCCAAAGGCTTGAGCCACCGCGTCCGGCCTAAGTTTCCCCATCTTTAAAACAAAAAATAACGGAAAAAGCTGCCTCAGTGTTATTGTAAAGAACAAATTAAAAAGTCAATACAAAAGCTCTTTGTATGTGGTAAATCCCCACCTCCATGATTAGCTATGATAGAGACAGACCATTCTCAATATAGGACATTGTTAGGTATTTATGCCATGGTGGTGAGCTTCCTTCTGTTGACAGTTTATTTGAGGCAGGTAAAAATATCATAATAACCTACATGATTATTTTGTTCAACAAATGTGCTTCAGAAGGAAGCACCTAATATTAGCATGTGCTAGCAAAGGCCCTCAATAATTGGCTGCTAACCGGTTGATGTTCGTGAAGATCAGGCAAAAATTTAGGAGAAATTTTCAGTTGTTATAAAGCTGGGTCATTATCAAATGTTACTTACCTTGTCTCATTTTTACACTGTGTACCAAGATTTAGGAAAATAACTGGCTAGTTATTTTCTCAGTCAAACTGTATATTCAGACGTAGTTTTAGGTTTTGTTTTTTTTTTTTAATTTCTTAAATTTTTTGTTTTGTTTTGTTTTGTTTAGAGACAGGGTCATGCTATGTTTTCCAGGCTGGTCTTGAACTCCTGACCTCAAGTGATCCCCATAAGGCACAGAAATCACAGGCATAAGCCACTGCACCTGGCCTAGTTGGTGTTTTCTCATAGTCATATTATCTATATTTTTATGTCATTTATTTATGAAGAAGTTCTTACGGCTCACAGGTCTGATTAAGTTCCTGCTAAGGGAATCTTCTGAGTAACTTTGCCACCATAGGGAGCCCTTTGACTTTCTAACAGAAGAATTGAGTGGAACGCACAGGCCAGGCCTTGGAAAAGCTACTTCCTAGCCCAGGTTTTCTAGGTGGCGTTACGAGTCTGGATGTGCCACATCTCAACAATCTGTGCCTGTGTCCTCATTTATAAAGTTAGGAATTTCAATTAACATTTATTGAGCCCTCACTACAATTAAGGAATTATGCAGGAGAGAGACAGTAATTCCAGATGGCTTTTGATGGTAGCACAGATGTAAACACCTATATCAGTGTTCCATTTTCAGAAACTTGGGGATGCTCCTTTCCACTCTCAACCCACGTTCTGCAGGTTTCTCCTTCTTGCATTTACTCTCTTGTAATATATGTGTACATGCCTCGTCTCTCACCCAAGTAAAAGCTCCTTAGAATGCAGGGACTCCATCATAACCTTTTTCTTCTTTTGACCTCCTATTCTTACCCTTAGCATTTGAGAAAGCACTTACACATAATAGGTGCTAGATGAAATTTTAAGTATATGAAAATATTAACACATATTATCAAAGGAAGGATTGGGTAAATGTCATCACAAAATTGTAAAGAATTTATTCTGTATAGTGTTTATTTAGCTTCTAATGTATCCCAGAAGACAACCTCATAAGGTAACAAAATATCTCCATTTTGCATATAAAGAACTCAGACTCAGAGTAAGCTAATAATTTTTAAAAGACTAGATTCAAACATAAGCCCATCCAATTCCAAATCCTGTATTTCTACATAGTCATTTCCCTCAAGCTATCACACATGAGAAAGAATGCATCCTAGACAGAAGGATTGGAAAACATTTCCTAAAAGTGGTGATGTATGAGATGGATCTTGAGACTGAACAGAACTCTGACAAAGAGAAATGGTAGAAACATGCTTGCAAAGAGAACATTAATATGAGCCAGAGGCTGAGGATCCTGGAACATGATTGGGTTGGTAATCCTGATCAGCTCTAGGTTATGGTATGTGGCTAACAATTAAAAATATTGTGATAATATAATGCAAAATTATGTATATACTCTTGCTATTTTAAAAATATATGTATCAGGCTGGGTGCCGTGGTTCATGCCTGTAATCCCAACAGTTTGGGAGGCCAATGTGGGAGGATCTCTTGAGGTCTGGAGTTAGAGACCAGTCTGGTCAACATGGTGAAACCTGACCTCTACTAAAAATACAAAAATTAGCTGGGTATGGTGGCACACACCTGTAATCCCAGCTACTCACTGAAGCTGTGGCAGGAGAATAGCTTGAACCTGGGAGATGGAGGTTGCAGTGAGGCAAGATCACACCACTGCATTCCAGCCTGGGTGACAGAGGGAGACTACCTCAAAAAAATAAGTGTGTGTATATATATATATGTGTGTGTGTGTGTGTGTGTGTGTGTGTGTATAACTTCTGGGTCTCGAACCCAGAAGTTCGAGACCATCCTGGGCAACAAAGTGAAATCCCATCTCTACAAAAAAATTAAAATTAAAATTAAAAAAATAGCCAGGCATGGTGGCACGGGTGTGTAGTTCCAGCTACTTGGGAGGCTGAGGCAGGAGGATTGCCTGAGCCTGGGAGGTCGAGGGTGCAGTGAGCCATGACAGCACCACTGCACTCCAGCCTGGGCAACAGAGTGAGACCCTGTCTCAAAAAATAAGTAAGTAAATAAATAAATAAATAAAATAAAATGAAGAATGGATTAAGAAGGACAGAGACAGTGGTGTGAAGGCCAATTGGAGGATTAGGACAATGATATAGATTTCTTAAAAGTGAGACCTAAGTCAGGTAGTAGGCAAATAGAAAGACAGGTGCAAGAGATATTTTGATCTAGAAATATATGAGACTGAAAGTTGATTTCAAGGCAGTGAGTTAGGAGGTAAAAGTAGATTAAACTGAGGTTATGAATCTAGATGACTAGAAGAAAGTTAATATCATCAATTAAAATGAGGAATAGTAATTATTCTCTGAACTTCCTATACAGATGTTCAGGAATTCTTCTCTGAACTTCCTATCCTCAATTTAGGATCAATCCACTATGAGTTTACAATGAGTTTGTTGGGACATAATCCTGTTGTAAGTTAAGAAGCATCTGTATATTCACATATTGCATTTGGTTGTCATAAGTAGCAAATGATAAATAAATATAGAAAATCCTTTGAAAAAGTTAAAAATGCTCAACAAAATGTAAATTATTTTCAAATTTTTAATTATAAAATTTCTAAGTGCAAAGGTAGAACAGGAGAGTACATTATGCTGTCTCAGTGAATGCTTAGCTTTAGGACAGCATTACAAATGTTTTCATCTTTTCATGTCTCAGGTGCAAAACTTTAATAATAATAAAAAAATTTCTTTAGAAAGCGTACTGAGACCTCTGCTCTCCACATCAGTCTTGGGGTTATTAAATGGTCATTATTACTGTTACTTAGTATCTAGCTGAGACTAACATGTATGCAACCTGCAGAACAAATGAAAGGTATTATCCTGGAGCAAAGTAATTTTTTATAGTCAAGAGTTTATCATTAGTATAATGTATATTTTATGCATTCACAGACATTTTTATCATCTCAGTCGTGGTTTATAAATATTAACCTATTGATCTTTGCTGCTCTTTCATCTGCTACAGAAGTTTCTGATAAACATCATCGCTTCCCTTTTTTTTATAAGTGAAGGACAAAGCTTATTGCTTTTAGGAAATCTCTAGTTATTTGATGACTGGACGTGGTTATAGAAAGATTCAGAATCCAAGGTTGTCTAACCACATAAATTCCTCAAGCTTCCCTGGAGGCTAACATTCTAGCCTATCCATGAAATCCAAACTGATATGTTTCCTTTTAAATTAAAATGTAGAATGAATACAATAACACCGTATATATAATTTACCCACTATTGTGACTTGTGACTTACATATGCTTTTTTTTTTTTTTTTTTTTTTTTTTTTTTTGAGACGGAGTCTCGCTCTGTCACCCAGGCTGGAGTGCAGTGGCTGGATCTCAGCTCACTGCAAGCTCCGCCTCCCGGGTTTAGCCATTCTCCTGCCTCAGCCCCCCGAGTAGCTGGGACTACAGGCGCCGCCACCTCGCCCGGCTAGTTTTTTGTGTTTTTTTTTTTAGTAGAGACGGGGTTTCACTGTGTTAGCCAGTATGGTCTCGATCTCCTGACCTCGTGATCCACCCATCTCGGCCTCCCAAAGTGCTGGGATTACAGGCTTGAGCCACCGCGCCAGGCCTACATATGCTTTTTAAATTATCAAATAACATACTAAAAATTCAGTACTTGGTTTGTTTCACAAAAATCTACTGCCATTTATTTTCTTTTCTGTTTTCTTTTTCAAGTTTTGGCAGCAGCAATTTGTTAGGCAAGAGTTCCTGAATTCTTCCCAGGAAATGGGTCTTTTCATTCTTTTGAGAGTCCGTTACACCAAATATCAATATGATTTCATTTAGGTCGTGAAGATCAGCTCTTGGGATGACCAAAATAATATACCCATAAAAATTATAAAAGAATACATTTAGAAGAGTCTAAGAAATCCATTACTTTTCTTAAACTTTTTTTTTTTTTTACTCAGTTTGTATAGGTTTCCTGGTAGGAAGCTTTATTTAGTCCATTATATCTTTAGTCCATTTTGCTAAAGTAAACTCGACACAAGACTGGTGCCTAGGATGAGCCTTAGAGTTACATTTAATGAAAATTTAAAACACAAAAGCACTTCAATTATTCATCTTTCCTGATTTATGTGGAAAAGTGGGTGCACATATGTGTATTCCTTTGATAGGGTTCAAATTAACAGGGAGCTTTTAAAAATATGGTCCTTAGTAACTTCAACAAATGTCCTTTTACCAGCTTATCTTGAGCAAAACAGAGACTTTCAAATCAAACTTCTATTTCATCTATTTCTTTCTTTATTACTGAAATGAATAAAGTAATTTTGCATGGAAACGTAAATGCTTATCAAAATTGGAAAGTAATAAGTGCAACAATAAAATCATTTGTTAGAAGCTTCATATATTATTATATTATATTATTATGACTGGAGTGATACAGTTGTCTTTTCATAGGGAGTTACACGAACTTCTTAAGCTGCAAACCCAGACATAAGTCATGTGTGTGCAAGGCAAAGGAGGAAAAATTATGTCCAGTTAAATCCACAGACATTTGTTTATGCAAAGAAGCTTTAGAACTGGAAACCAAGAGCCCCCATTTCTCCACTTGCAACACAGAAAAGACTCTCAGTAACAGGTTTGACAAATCCACATTTAGTTCCATATGGTCATTTATCCTCCCTACGTCTTTGAAAGTAAAATACTGTGAAGGCAGCGTTTGAGTTTTTGGTGACAAATTACTTTTCTCAATAGAATCAAAGGCTGTGGCCATCTGCAATAAAACAGATGAGCCACAGCTGGCTTTCATAATAATCAATCCTGATTGCAGAAGGATCGTAGCACTTTTGGATTGATTGTGAGGACCTGCCGTGACAAACAATACTGACCAATTCAGTCATGTTGACAACCAGCTATTCCTCATGTTTAGATACAGACTCTACCTCATGTCATCAGAAGGAAGGAAGGGGAGAGTTGAAAATTATCCAATATATTTAGACAATAGTAGAAAACTCTGAAAATTCAGAAAATCCTTAAACTAGATTTGGAGATCTAAGTCACTTACATGATCCGTCAATATTGACTGAGACTGCCTCTATATTATATCAGTAAAACAGGGAATCAGTTTACTAGGAATGTTTATCATTACCTCCTCTACCTACACATACATCCTAAAGGAAACTGCCTTTCCACAACTCCTGCTGTGTGAAAAGTGGACCACTTGATTCCAAATTTCCTCGTATGTTCCCCCAGGTGTAACTCTTTCTGCCAGGGATGGATACCTGATGAAAAGGCAGTTACTCCATGGACATGGCAGTGGCTTAGGACTTGTGGTGTAATCCCCCAAAATATCCTCCTTTGGGAATTTGGAATTGAGCAACTAAAATACTGAGTTAGTTAGTTATGGAAAACTAAGCCTAAAAGTTATATAATCTCCATGGCTGGTTTATTGCAGATGGTTTACTTTACAGACCAACATGAGTGGCATAAAAGTAAAAGTAGCAATGGCTAACATATGTTGAATATTGACTCTATGTCAAACACTATCCACTATGTATTTTAAACCTCATATCATTAACACTGTTGGTAGATACTGCTATTATCCAGACAGAATTGATGAAAAAAAATCTGAAATTTGGAAAGATAAATTAAATTCCCCCCATCATATAGATTTGAAATGAAGAGAGAACTGAAGCTCAGTTCTGCTGGACTCCTCTTGACTACTTAGCTATAAAACTGGGGATCTATTGTGGGAATTGGAGGAAAGAGAAAAAGACAGAGAAGCAGACAGAATTAGAGATGACCTCACCTCATTATGTATGCAACCCTAAGCACATAGCCTTCTCTCCTTAAAGCTTCTGAGCTACAGTTCCCATAGGTCTAAATATTCAATAATCTCTGTCCTCGGGGTCTCATGAGCTCCCGCCATGTCTCCAGGTTGGTGTAGAGTACACAATACTGTCTGTGGTTAGAGCTATTGAGAAAACTAGAGCAAAGGTAATATTTATCTTCATTTCTTCATACATTTCTTTAAATGTTGGATAACTCACTTTGATTTCAGAGATTTGATGTTAGCATCGCATTTTTCAGGGTATGGGATATATAAACATCTAGTGACTATGAGTAAACATGAAATTCACTTTTTCAGCCAATTTGCTAATTTTAAATTTATAAGGACCATCCAAGAAAAAAACAGAAAATATTTATTTATTTATTTAGTATTAATGGCCATGATATTTGAATATGCATGTGCTTCTTCCCTGTAGAATCACTTCATATTCTGAGATTTAAATCTGTTTCAAATAATTAAGTTGCTATGGCTTCAGCCCATTATAATGCCTCAATCTCATAAACAAAACCCTGGATGGCAAAGCTGGCCCTCTGCCCCACTCTTCCAGCAGCTAGGTAAACAATTATTCGAAAAATGAGGTGTTGTGGGATTTATACCAGTATTAGTCCATTTTTGCACTGCTGACGGAGATACCAGGGACTGAGCAATTTACAAAAGAAAGAGGTTTAATAGACTTACAGTTCCATGTGCTGGGGAGGCCTCACAGTCATGGTAGAAGGTAAAAAGCACATCTCACATGGCAGCAAACAAGAGAGTTTGTGTGGGGAGATCAGATCTCATGAGACTTCTTCACTATCATGAGAACAGCACAAGAAAAACCAGTCCCTGTGATTCAATTACCTCCCACCAGGTTCCTCCCATGACCTGTGGAAATTGTGAGAGTTACATTCAAGATGAGGTTTGGGTGGGGACACAGCCAAACCATGTCAATACCCAACATTCTCTGCTAAAAACCCAAATAGAACTAGAAAAGATGAAGAAGGCCTGGATGATTCAGATAGCCCCACATTTCTGAACAATGCTACTTTCTTACGTAGAAGTGACATTCAAAGGATAATAAAAATTCTATATTATCTTACAGCTTACATTTGTGCATTTTGGTGCCCTGATTTTCTTTGTCCTAGGCTTTGTGTAAAGGTGGCGGTTTAACTCCATTGCCAGGTTTGGCAAATGCAAACTTCAATTTGTCCACAGTCCTGATTCTCCAGTGGCCCCATCCCTAAGCATGTGGCTCAATCTGGACAGGGCCTCCATATTGTTTGGCAATCCATGAACCTTGGTTTGTTCCACATTGCACAAGCAGACAGTACAATCAGTTTTTTCTGTTTCAGAGAGTCAACTACTGCTATGTTTGGCAGTAGTTAACTGTTTAAGCAAATCTAGGATACTGGAACAGCAATTTAAGATGTATAATAAGGCACAGAAATAGCTCCTTCGCATTTCCCATTACTTTCATAATGCTTCACCAACATTTTCCCTAAAATTGTTTCTCTTTGTTTTTAAAGGGAGGTGGGAATAAAAGGTTGTTAATTGCAAAAATATAAAGGCTCCTTAATTCTCTTTGATATTATTCACAAATTCTGTGTCATTACAGACAAATTGTTGAAAAGATTTGCAGATAATCTTGTCTGAATTGCCTTAAACTCATTCCACTGTATTTTTCCCTTAGAATAATGCCCTAACTCTAATGGAATTTCAAATATATTAGCAGATATTGCCATTGATCTTTCTTCATGTTAAATAACTATTAAATCTATGTGTTGCATTTGTATAAACAAAATATGTGAACACCATTAAAATATATATACATTTATATTTCACAGGATTCTACTCATTTCTATGGGATATTTTTAAGAATTAATGATCCATTTTGCATTTCTTTGACTTGTGAGGCTTTTGCCATGCCATAAAAAAGGCCTACCTTTTAATGTGATGCAAATATAATATATAAATTATGCATTTAATATATGTACAGTGGAATATTAAGTATGACATTCTCTTGTTTTCTAGAGTTTTGTTCAGTGCTCCAAAGGCTAAGATTAGCAGATGCTAGAACATCTATGCAGGATATTTTAAAATGGTTTAGTGACTACTCCTTGAGGGCAGATATAAGTCAAGAAATTTATAGGGAAACTATTTCTTTGAAGATAGTTGCAGATAGGCCAAATGAAGGAAGCTCTCAATAACTATCCCAAACACCTGGCATGTTTTTCTGGACATTGAGAACAGGCTTGAGGAAAAGTCTAAAGGAAAGAGTTTGGCTTAGCAGAGCAGGAAGAGTAGTGCCTTTGGAGAGAGATGGCTGCTTTTCCACCGAAGGAGTTGGGGGAAAGGGTGGGTGTAGGGCAAGAATAAAGACATGTTCTTCTGGGCTAAGTAGACCTGCAGAGGAAAGCTGGTCTTGAGTCAATTTAAGGACCTAAAGGGAAATCCAGTGAGAAAGTACCACTGCATGCAGAAGCTAATGAGGCATTTTAGGCATTCAGTCAGAGCTAAGGAATAGCCTAGCAGGAAATCCTCAGATGGAGCATTTCTGAAGAATCTACAGAAGTTCTCTGTGAAATAGTTAATACGTGTGCATCTGCCACACCCAGAGGACTCCTTTTTCAGTTTACAGTGGCACCTAAAGAGCCAGGACATAATGCTGCTGGGGAAGAAAAGAAGAGGTAGAATGGTAAGACAGAGAAAGCATGAAGAAGCCAACCATAACCCTCTCCACATTGCCGTTGACTCAGCCGAGTCAGCCCCAACCTGGTGATTCAGAAGAAGGTTTAAGATAGGGCAGCAAATGAAACTTTGAGAATAAACTAAGTCAGACTTCAAAATCTGGAAATAATTGTGTTATTTAAAGACAGTGGGCTGGAATATAAGGAGATATGTCCAAGAGTTCATACAGTGAGAGGGAGAAACAATTCAAAAGAGGCTGTTTAAAACAAAATTGAGGAGAATAATAAAATTGCAACTTAAAACCCCACAATGTCCAGCTTTTTCAATGTAACATACATTGAAATATCTAATCAGGAATAAACCAAGGTACACTGGTAAAATACACACACACACACAAACACAAACTCATATTTAAGAAAATGTGGTTATGGAAATGATACGGTATATTCGCTTCAAATGTTTTCAGAAATATAAAATGTCTGGTTGTGATAAATATAATAAAAATAACACAGAGTAAGGGAGTTTGAGAGTGATGAAGGCAGATTGCTATCAGGGAAAGTGTCTATAACAAGGCACCATTTTAGTAGACACTTGCCAAAACTGATGGAATGTACGTTCAGTTTGGAGGAAGAAACCTGAGACCAGGACATGCTGATTGTATTCAAGGAGCAGTGAGGAGGGCAAAGGGCTGGAGTGGCTAGAAGCAGAAAAGGATAGTAAGAGGTATGATCAGAGAAGTACCAGTCCAAGGAGGGCCTCCAAGGCAATGGAAGAGCCTTACATTCTAGTCTGGGTGATATGGGAGGGCATTGAAGGGTTGTAAGTAGAAGAGTAGCATGATCTGATGTATATGCCTAAAGGCTCGCTCTCTCATGTTTTTTGTTTTGTTTTGTTTCTTTAATTACTGGGTCTATTTTTGGTTTGAGCGGGGCAGGCATGCACTCTCCAGTTGGCCATGGCTCACTATGCTGGCTCCACTGTCTAATACCAGGCCTACTTCACGCTTGCACTTTGCTTTCTTAGCTTCTGATGGCACTTGAATTTGTAACCTTTATTCTAGGCTCTTGCAGTTTCTGTCTTTTGTCACACGATAGGAAAACCCTCTTAAAGTGTAAGCTCAAGCTGCCACCCTTCACACTTCCTTTTTTCTTTTGATGCACAGGTCTTTCCAGACATTGCCTTGTTGACATTCTGACTTACAAAGCAGTTCTAAAACCTCCGAGTTTTCTGGGGCTTACTATGCCATTTAAAAGTTTAGACCTAACAAACCAGATGCTGCAGAGTTCTTGAGCTTGTTGCCAACGAAAGACCACATTGGCTCTGGAGATCTTTTTAATTTCTCCTGAAGAAGAGCCAGGCTGTACTGGAAGAGTACTCATGGCTAGGTCAGGTCATCCCTACAGAATGAGGAGCCCAGACACAACATGTCATAAAATGTACTCTTTGGGTCCAAAGTGTATTGTTATAGAAATAAAATCAGTGGAAAATTCACTTCCAAGGCAGACTTGAAGAGGGAAAGATATCTCTGAGGAGCAGCCTAAATATGTTTAGAAGTGGAAAGAAAACAGCATCTATTTGTTCTATTAATGGCAGCATTGTGAGGGTTAAGTTACAAGGGGGAGAAAAGGACATTGAGTTTCTTTTCCCTATAACATCTCCTCCCTTCAGTTGCCCCCTTAAGTACCAAGCATGGCAGGAGAGTTTAAAACTATCACTACCAAACACAGAACCTACTACATACCCCCATTTAACACGGCACAGAAGATCAAGTATGTCATATTTGGGCAGATAATTTACTCTCTTATGGAATTCCCAGCCCCCACTCAACAGTACTCCAGAATTGAGCTCACAGAGTCTATAACACTCCCCAAGCACATTTAATTATTATTTGCTCTGTTTAATATGCATTACCAGTTAGATTTACTAAGCATGTACTATGTGTCAAGCACTTTGGGCCCTGACTGTTAGGCCTTGAGTATAATGAGATTAATAAGAACTATTCTGTCCTTGATGAATACACTTTCCAGTAGAGTAGACAGAACTATGAACAGACAAATGGTGTTGCCATCTATTAAGTGTTATTACTGAGGTAAAAACAAAGTGTGAATACACAGGGGACACTATCATGTAGAAGAGAGAGGATCACATGCAGAACTGAGCATCTTGCATTTTATTTGTCACTTTACATTTTAACTTGTACTAGAATCCAGAAAACAATTGTATGTATAACAAATCATGTATGTTTGCAAAGGTAAGATAGTAGAAGGGCTTCAACAACAATTTTAAGACCTTGAACTGCATGTTGTAGCAGTGGGAATCCACTGAGGGTGTTTAAGCAGAGAGGGTACTTCATTATAATCACATTTCTTCATTTATATTGCTAGGCCAGGCTACTCTAAGCACCTGATTCCTGTATCCAACGACTTACGTTCCTTACATCTCCCCTTGGAGGTAACCATGAGTCTCGCAAGCATAATGTGTACAAAATTTCTCATTTCCTTCCAATCTAGTTCTTTACCTATCCTTTCCCATCTCTGAAAGTTACATCATTTACCCATTGCTAAAGCCAGAAACTTAGAAGTCATTTTTGAGTCTTTCTTTTTCCTCATGGCCCATCACCATGTCCTTTTATTTTTCTACCTTCTACCACTCTTATTTGTTTCCCTTACTACTCCACTTTGTACTCCATCTTTCTGACGGTGGTGACCTCCTTACTGGTTTCCCCACTCTCATTAGTGCCTCAGTCCAGGTCATCCTCTGCAGCAGCTGAGAGCAATCTAAAAATGGAAATGAGACAAAGTTGCAGCACCCTACCCTTGCCCCATCCTGGAGCAATGTGCAAACCCCTCTAAAGTCTTTATATTCTCTTTTGAACAAAGGTCAGAATCTTTATTGTGCCTCTGGATGCTTGAGTGCTCCCACAGTCTTGCCTCTCCAACTACACCTCCTTCCACTTCCTTCCTCCCGCTCTAAGTTCCAGCCCCAACCCTCTTTTTGTTCCTAAGTATGCCAAATATTTTCCCATACCAAGGTATCACACATGACGTTTCCCCTTCCTGCAATGTTATTTTCCTCATACCTCATACGGTGACATTTTCTTACTCTTCTGTTTCCTGCTTCAATCTTAAATCTTCCTTGGCCACTCTCTGTGATATTCTCCAGCCCCCAACTCATTTATATCAGAGTACCCAAGTTGAATTCATCATAAAACATATTGCAGACTATAATTAAATAGATGGTAATGATAGATAGATACATACATAGATAGATAGATACATAGATATGCAGACTGATGGCTGTTTTCCATTTTAATGTCTGCATCCCCTATTAGACCATTTCACTGCAACCTCTCTGGGGTTTGTTTTGTCCATTGTATTTTCAAAATCAAAGTGCTCAACACATTTTTGATGAATGACGTATACTGTTCTCCTTTTGTCACAACATTTCCTTGAAATTATGTAACAAATTTGCATATATTTCCAAGTTATTTTACTTAAAAGTCTAAAATCCCCCTGCCCAGACCACTTTCAACTAGGTGAGAAAAGCGTGGAAGAGGCATTTCAACCACTTTTTCTTCACTACAAAGCATTATGAGAACAATACTGCAGGAAATGTTTTAATGCTACAACGTGTTTTTTAATTCTCATTGAATTCCTCATATTCTCATGTATGACCAATTTCTAGATTTACTGGAATTTTTATTTAAATGCTTATCTATTTATTACCTTTTGTCATCAAACTGAAGCACATAGGTAAGTCTGCTTTTCTGTAGTATATGTCTTGAGAAAATAAAAAAAAATCACTCAAATCTTGTTTTAATACATAAACTAGTGTAGGTAACTTTTATTGCAAGTACACATAAACATTTTATGTTATTTCACTCCCAGCTTCTAGCCAAAACATTAAAAAAAAAAAAAAAAGTGGGAGGTTTCTTGCAGTCTTTGCAGAATTTCAAGCCTTAGTCAAAAAAGAAAGTCACAAGAATCTTTTCAGAAATCCTGTTTGGGCACTATTCCCAGCCTAATTTTGCAAACCAAGATGTTGGGGCAATGCTGGTATGCCAGGGATAAGCAGTTGAGGATTTTTATCTGAATCTAACCCAAACTCCAGCCCTAATTAAAATACCACAACATTGTAAACTCCTTTACTATGTTAGACTTCAGTTTAGTTGAACTAATTCCACTTCTGGAATACAGCCTCTCATTTATATTCCTGCTGATTGCTTATAATTTCATTTCAGCTCTCCTCTTGCTTTTCAAAGGACAAAAGTATTGTCCCAGTTTTTGTTGCTACGCAGACATCTCTGAAGTTGGATACTGAAGCCAAATAGCCTGGATATGATGACAGCAGCTTCTGAAGCTTTCTGTTTTATCCATTTTCCTCTTCTGACAACTGAGGATGGGGCAAAAGATGCCTTATAATGCTTTATTTATATTGTCTCATCTATTTTGGAGAAATAGGTACATATATATATGCATATTCTATATCTATATCTATATAGCCATTTTAATTGCCAAATACATTTGATGTTGGGCTTTTAGTTCATAGTCCCCTATACAGAAAGCATGAACTGTAAAGGTTAGTGCAAACTCTGTGTGTTTATACTCCACGCATCTATGTAATGGAGGCTTAGAAGCTATCAATCTCTAAGAATATGCCGTAAATTCTTTGAAATCGTATCAAAGAAAATCAGCAAAGGACACAGGTTCTCTGTCCCTCATCCCAAGACCACTTTACATGCGTATCCACCTTTTCATCCTGTTCCCTTCGAACCTTCTAAAAAGCTCCTAAATTTCAACTTGCATTACCTGTTGCTAGTGTTGCTGCTATTCCCTCATTACTATTTCACTCAGAGTTCTGGAGCCTAGCATGAAGTCAAATGTAAAGTGACAAGTTAAAACCAAGGGGCTTCAAAGTACAAATTGTATATGATCCTCTTGCCATAACAGAATAGTGACATTGTCCTGTAAAATTAGAGCATCTGTGCTCTTTTACTCCAGAGAATTAGCAGCATGAGTTCTATTCAGTCGTTAACGGGAATTCTAGAGAGATTTGGAACTGTTTCCCAGAAGAAGTAGAGAAAGTCAAGAGTTTCCAGATTCTCCATATAAATAATTTCCTTACATTGTAAACACATTATTTATTCAATTGAACAGTTATTCACTGGGCATCTATCCTAAATGCTGCACATAAAGCAGTGAGGAAAAGTCAAAGATATCTCTCTCATGGAGCGCAGATTTTAGTTGGGAAGACACTAAACAAACAAGTGAATAAATAGAACATATATTGGGTCAAAGGTGATGAGGTTTGTAAAGAGAAGTAAGGCAGAGAAGATGGAGAGGGCTGGGCAAAGGATGGAAATTAGTGGGCAATGGGTGGAATTTTAATGGGGTGTTCAGGGAGGTCTTCACTACATGAAAGACATTTTTGGGGAAAATTCTGAAAGAGTCAGACAGGTAGAATATCCAGGGAAGACCATGCTAGGCAGAAGGAACAATAAACACAAAGGCCCTGAGAAGGCAGTATATACCTTCTGTGATGGAGGAACAGTAAGAAGATCAGAGAGGCTCACACGCTGAGAGTAGGGAGAGGGCTCCATATGGTGTCAGAGAGGTCAGATGTAGGGGCAGGGAGTCCAGGCATGGCCTTGTGAGCCAATGTTAGGACTTCAGCGGTTATGTTTTATTCTGCAAGAGATAAGAAACCTTTGGAAGATGTATTCGTTTCCTGGAGCTGCCATAGCAGATTCTTACTAAGTAAATGGCTTAAAACCACTGAAATGTATTCTCCCATAGTTCTTCTGGAAGGCAGAAGTCCAAACTCAAGATGTTAGTCGACCTGTGCTCCCTCCGAGGGCTCTAAGGGAGAATTCCTCCTTACCTCAATTGGCTTCCCATGGCTCCAGGCATTTCTTGGCTTGGGACTATGTCACTCCAATCTCTGCCTCTGTGTTCTGGTGGCCTTCTCCTCAGTGTCACTGCATCCTCTCCTTCTGTACCTTATAAGGACACTTGTCACTGGATTTAGAGCCCATCTGGATAATACAAGATGATCTCATCTTAAGATCCTTAATTACATCTTCAAAGATTTTTTTTTTCAAAGAAGGTCACATTCACACATTCCAGGGGATCTGGATATCTTCTGGGGTGGTCAGGACAATTCAACTCACTACAGAGGGTTTTCAGCAGAAGAATGACATCTAACTTGTTGTTTAGCTGGCTTTTTCTAGTTTCTGTGGTGGAAGTAGACTACAGGGAAGCAGGAAGTCTTTCTTATCTCAGAGACATAGGACATAAGGAGCTAATTCAGGTAAGTATGTGTTCTGCATCTGAAAAATAGTAGTGGGGATAGTGAAAAATGGCTGGATCCTAGATATATTTGTAGATAAAAAATGACAGAATTTACAGAGGATTTTATGTGAGAAGTAAAAATAGAGTCAAGGTCAATTTCAAGGTTTTTGGCTTGAGTATCTGCAGTTATTCCTGATGTATGTGGTAGGAATGCCTTCTTTCCTATAAAGCTTTTACATCACTGAGGTCAAGGTCATTAGCTAGCTGCCACTCTGGCTCCATCCATCTCAGGTTGAATGTCATTTCCTTCTGGCAGACTTCCCTGACATCAATAGATTGGATTAACATATCTCTGTGCTCTGTGCCCTAAGTTTATTCCTATCATAGCTCTTTTTGTCATTTGTGTTAGTCTGCTTTTGTAGATGCCCCCAAAAGTTAGTAACTTAAAACCAAACCAAACTTAAAAACAAAACAACAACAACAACAACAAAAACATGTATTTAGTTCATGATTTTGCAGATTGATGACTGGCTTTGACTGGCCACTAGGTTGGGCAAGCTCATGCATCTGCAATTTGCCTGGGGGGTCAGCAGGAACTGAGTAATTAATTTATGATGCCCCAATCTGAGATTTCTGAAATGACTGGGGTCTTTCACCATGTTGTCTCTCATCCTCCGCAGGCTGGCCTGGGATTGTTTACGTAGCAGCCAAATTGTTCCAAGGGAGTGAGCAGACACTGCAAGACCCTGGGAAGACAGGTACAATTTAACTTCTGTCAAATTCTTTTGGTCAAAATAAGTCACAAAACCAGTCCAGAATCAAGGGATGAGAAAATAGACTCCACTCATCTATGGAAGTTACCAATTATTGTTGCAGGTTTTGCAATCTAACATATTATTTAATATAGTTACTTATTCCTTGCTAGCTAACAAACCCCACAAGGAAAGGAAACAAGTCTCTCTTTGTTCACCACTGTATCCCCAGACAGTAGATATTGAATAAGTATTTACTAAAGAAATAAATGAATGAAAGAATTGATTGGAAGAGAAACTAAAATACAGCTCAGTCAGCAAATGCCATGATCTCTTGGTCTCTTCCTCCATTCTCTTAACAAGCGAATCAGAATCCTTATACACTTAGTATCTGTAACCCGCATTTGCAGGTGGGGCAAACTATTGCTTCGAATCAAAGATTAGAATTAGGATGGGCATATGCAAGAAATTGTCAAAATGAGCATTATTTTTTAAATTTTTTGAACATTATAAATATTTGGAGTAACATCTTAAGGGTGTTGGATTCTTATGTACTTAACCTGGAACAACAAATTATTGCAATTTTACTTGGGATAGTTATATCTGTATATACAAGTTAATAATATGCTTACTTCTTGAGTGATAGCAGGTGTTATGTAGACCCATTTTTTAGGGTTCAGAGTTCAGGTAGGTACCTTCTTTGCATAAGTCACTTGGCTTTCTAGCTTTCTTTAGGAATGGCTTGCAGATGCCAAAGTTTTTCAAAAGGATTATTTTCCTCCTTATTGACATTCATCTTAGAATCTAAAATGCAAGGGATTCTGTAATAGTGATATGTCTTTATTGTTAAGCAATGTCATTGTCTGGGAAACAGGTAGTGTTTTACAAACGGAATACAACGGCAAGTTATTATCGTTTTTGCAATGGAAACATGTAAGTACCGTGGTAGTAGAGCTAGGAATTGAATTTAAAATCCCAGTGCCCAATCATTTTCACTAACGACTTCATTCCTAAAGCTTCATCCAGTTTTCTCTGTCACTTTTTATATCACAAAGAATTCACACTACCTACCAGCAAGATCCTTTTAGATTCTCTTACATCTTTCAAACCCTCCTTAATGTGAACTTCTTTCAGCACTGAACCTGAATGTCTTCCAGAGCCTTATTGATCTAAGTACATCAACCTGTTGTTTGTGCTGCCTGTCTGTTTGTTGCAGTTAGTCTAATAAGTCTGTTGGGCTATTCAATTCTGTGTTTGGTAGAGTGACTATGTTTTGTACTCAGTACACCAGAAGCGTAGAAACAAAGAAGTAATCTGAGAACCAACTCAGTGGGAGCAAGTCCTGAAGAACCTTTACCTCTGCAAAGAATATTGATGCAGAATTAAGAATATCTGGGAAGTAGACATGGCTGTGGAGCTATCTAGGAGTCCTACGGATACATGAGAGCAAGAACCCAGTTCTGTGAACATTGAAGTGAAGGAATGTGAAAAAAGGGTTGGTTCTGCGTCACATAAAAAATTGTTAATCGTTAGGAACTTTTGTCTGCTGGGAAACAAACACTGAAAGGAAACAGGGATGTAAGAGTCTTAAGAGTCTGATCAGGGACCCAAACCTCTGATAATCAAAACAGGAAAAAGTCAGGGGTTGAGCAGGTAAGCCTCAGACCACAATGCAAATCTGAGAGTCTTGACCAACCCAAAGGGAACTAGGAATAAAAGCTGCCCATGAGAGGAATCCTGCACTGAGCGGAAACGGACAGGCTGAAAGAACCCCATTAAGCTTAGTCACTATCTAAGAACTACCTGATAAGGTGAATTCTGAAGGTGGAGTCTGTTAGCTAACTTCATTCCTTGCCGGAGAACCACAAGGTTTTTTATTGAAGGGAAACTCAAATAGCATACCTCCCTGGCTGCTATGGAACTTTAAATAGTTTTAAAATATTTGGGAAAGAATGGAATGTTGAATGAAACCACTCTTTCAACCTTCGTTGCAGCCAGTGGGGGTGAGGAGGGAGGGCTACAATTGAAAGATAATTTAAAATAATCCTAATATATTCAGTCATTCTGTTAATCAGCATACTTTTTTAATCATTTGTGGTTTAGGTGCCTAAAAAAAAGGAGGTTTTACTTGTCATTGTGTTTATGGGAAATTGACAGTTATTAATTGTTTTTAAGCTTGAACCAGTCCTTATTAGAATTCAAATGTATTTCCCACTACTGGGTCCAATATCTATGTAATCATTTATCTTAGAGTGAATTTTACTGTAAGCGTAATATTTACAAGAAGCAATTTGTCATTCCTGGGTTAAGTATAGAAACTTCAATATTTTCTGGATAAATACGTCAAAATAACTAAAATTCAAACAATAGAAGAGAATGGGAAGCTTATAATATAGTGTCTTAGATTTGGGAGGTTTGCTATTTGGTTTGACTCTGTTACCATTATTGTTTTATAAATATAATTTTCCAATTATTACCCATCATTAGTATTAATGACATTAATGCTGGTAATCTGTCTCACTAAGGATTTCAAAGCGGGATACTTTTTCTAAGCTAAATGAGTTCCAGGACTCCAGCAGCAATTCCCACCTTGATTTGCTGCACCCGAAGTCTCCAAATACAATTAATTTTAATTCATATAAGAATATATCCATTTTGGGTTAGGAAATAGGGTGGCAGATACTCACAAACAATTTTGGCACATTTCCACTCCCTAAATACTTAGATCTCTAATCTAATTGGCACCATATCCCCCTTTTTGTCATGGTAGACAGCACTCCTCATCATTTAAACATTTCTCTATGTGTGTGTTCCCAGGTCTGGGAGCCTGGAAGAACACATGTGCAAGCCGAAGGCTGAGGCCCAGGAGGTACAAATGATCCATCATGCTTATGCCCAGTGTTTCTCCTTTCTGTGACCTGCTCCCCAGTCATGCCCTAACATTTCAGTTGGTCTGTCTCCATTTCCCACTGATCCTCTACTCTATGCTCTGAGTATATGCCGCTGATTGCCCCAGCTCGTGGTGCTCTCTCCTGCGGCCCTGTCTCTGTCCTCATGTTCATTCACCCTGGCCTTCTCCTCCTGCATCCCTTACTTGCCCAAACAGCTCCTACTCTGTCATCAAGAGTCACAGCACGCATCATCTAGCTTATAGAGAACTCCTTAATCACCCCCAACCGTATTTTGCCTTCTTTGCTTTCTTTTCTCTGTTTGTTTTCTCTTTGTACAGTTGTTCAATATTAGTATCAATCTGTTTACATATCTGTTTCCTTCACTTTTGCTAAAAACTGAAGGCAAGTATCATATATTTTCATATATATACCCTAGGTACTTGCTGACAAAACACAGCATTTTTATTGAGTGAATGAATGAATCCCTCCTCCTCATTCTGGTGAACCAGGAGGCCACCTCCTTCACAGTCATCCTCTGAGTTCCTGCTGCAGGGTCCCTCCCACACTAGCAGCACAGGTGGGGCACCATCCTCAGTACCCCCACACAGTGCCACATACGCCAAAGGAGCTTTCTCTTTACCTTAACTGAAATCTGACCTTTCCTTGGCATGCTGATCTTCAACCTTGTTACTAGGAAAGAAGTATCTCTGATAGAATAATGAGAACTGCTGTGAATTCATGTGTCACTCTAAGTGTAAATTCGTTCATGTGTTAATTTTGCCAGTAGTGAGTGAATTGAAAAAGAGACTGGGAAGCCAGTAAAACATAGAAATGAACCCCTAATGGTGGCATTTCAGGAAATAGGAGAAGACAGATGGGAAGATATTTCTGGACCAGAGTGCTTCTGGGTGCCCTTCACATTGTACCACACAAGCCATTTCCATTCCTGTACAGAAGGTTGGATCTGCTGCTACGACACTCTCTGGTTCTCCTGGGAACAGTATTTCTATTTTTGTCTTTTATGAAAAGGTAAAAGCACCCTTCTTTCTGGTTGTCAGTGAACAGGAAGGAGCCCCTTCTCATGCAATGACCAGAAAAAGCCAATAACAAGCAGTCATCTTTTTTCTGCATTCAGTAGACACCATAATAACACTTTCCAGTTTAGAGATAGACAATGAAGTTCAATGGAAACAGATCTGTAATAATTATAATTACACCTTACACTGATTAAGTGTTTACCCAGGTGCTATGCTAAGCCTTTTCCTTTATTTCTTACACCAACCATATAAGTAAGGTTATTTTATTATCCACATTTTATAAGGAAGTTAGTTAACTTGCCCATGGTCGAACAGATAAATGTCTGAGTCACAAAACTGGTGCCCAGAAAGTTGTGACTCATACCACTCACTAAATATGCCATCTGGAAGGCATCCCCTGGTTTAAAGAAGGGGTGCCTAAATTATGGTTACATGTCGATATACAATCTAGCACTACTGGTACTGTTATCACTTTGCTTTATATGACAAGATATTTATATTTACCTTTCCTTTTCTATTCATGAAAGTACAGAAGACATCACAATTTCTGAATCCAATTTTTACCTTAAATGACAGGTACAGGAAATATAAACACTTTGCTGTTATTTTCAATATTTTTTCAGCAAAAATTTATGAAACATCTACAATATGTAAAGGACAATTTCAAAATATTTAGGGAGATATTTTAGAGGAAATCATATGGTCCCTGATTCAAAAGTGTTTACAACCTGAAAAGTAATATTAAGACCTCAGTAATATTACAAGTCCAACCTGCGTACAAGCTGTATCCAAATAGATAGAAAAAAACCTGAGAAGTCACCCATCCACTTAGAGAGCAATCACACTATTGGACGTCAGAGACATAAAATAACTATTGTCTCCACCCTCTTACTTTCAGGCAATTTTTTCCTAAACACTGTTAAAGTCACTAAGTTTGCATACTTCAGAAACTCTAGATCTTCAGTAAATCTTATGGAGTTGTGTGTTGGCATTTTCCTTGAGATTTCTTTTGAAGTATCACTTCTGTCCATCAAGTCAGAGTTCTTATAAGTGTAGTGTATTTAAATTTTTTATCTTTCCTGACAGTCTGTAGAGTCCCAATAGTAGCAAAAATCTAACTGAACTCCTTACTACTCTCTGCAAATATGCTCATATGTTTATGTTGAGAGTTTTAATGCCATTTGTTGAAATATATTTAACCTAGACCACTTGGTTCACACCACATTAATGCTAGCTCCTACGAGGCTATGATCAATTCAGTCAACTAGTTGGTTTGACTGATTTTTCCTTTGAATTCACCTAATTGCTGGGCTGTTTAAGAATCTGCAGACACCTTTACACAAAGAGAAGGCAGGCTTCACATTAACTTGCTAAAAGAGGGTTATTATTTTCTTCTGAAATCTGCTGTGGACCTATTGAGTGGCTGTTGGCAAGAGTTATCATCGTATTTGCCCTCTCCTCTTTCTCATTTTTAAAACAAGAATATGAATATAAAACAACAGAGAAAATTCTAAAGATGCTAAATGAATAAGTTAATAACCATCGTTTATTTAAAGATACATCTGTATTGTACAAAGAGAAGGATTTCTTTTACCCTGAAATGCCAGTAAGAAGCAATATGAAAAACAAAAATAGTAACTTAAAGAGATTTTTGAAAAGCTCCCATTCAGTAGTACAATTGGGTTCTTTTCAGATAATCATTAAGAAATATTTAAGTACTATTTTCTATTTACATTGCAGTACATATCACTGGCTCTTTGAAAGTTAACAGGGATTAATTTTCTTTCAAAATAAATATTCCACTTAACTAACTGTCTGTGTTCTTTCACTGCTGTCTACGCCATTCATGCCAAAATACTGATCTCATTCAAAACTCAGAATTTCATCCAAACGTTTTTACCTGGCCACTAATAAAAGATTTTGGGTATGCTGTCTAAAATCCTAATGACAAAATAGGGAGAATCATAACATGTTCGTAAAAATCGGATCGGACCGAACATCAGCTAATCTGAGTATATTTTGCTCTATGATTAACCAGTTCTTAATGATAATATTTCTTATCTTACAACTGTGACATGAAGAGGGAGCTGTAGCTCTTCTGAGACACAGTTCTGCAAGAACCAGCTTATCCACGCTCTCCGATCTCGTGTCTGTTTCTCTTTCTCTCTCCCTCTCTTGCGCTGTCCCTCATTCATGCACTCTTCCATCTTTTTGCCATTGTGCCAGCTCAATTTAAATGTATCTGCTCTGTATCTGTTCAAGTGGAGATAATCCATGCAAATCAGGAGCCCTGGCTCTCAATGCCTGGTTCACAGAGAGGACTCAGCTTGAGGAGGTCACTCGTTCACAGCCGCTCCTCCCATTATATTTTTCCCCTTATTGCAGAACTGCTGTATGTATACAGTGACTGAAAGGACTCAATTCACTGCAACTGCTGCCTGGCTTTACTTACAACTTTTTTTTTTTTTATAAAGGAACTTACCTCCATCTGTCTTTTCAAGGTAGGAAGTCTGATTCTTCTAAAGACGTGTGTAATGCCTCCACTGTCTGCTCATTATCAAATGTCACTTGAATGCTTTATATTGTTGCTGGCATTAGGCACAAATACTGTGATTCCAGGTGCCTCACGCTTTTGTTACTTAACCATATAGGTACAATTGTTTAAGTGCCGGTTATTATAATGTTTATTTTCCCTGCAGCCAGCTTCAGTTTTACAATGCCAGAAAGATTAGAGTATCCACTCTGTAATGTAGAAATATAATCCTCTATCAAGTTTTCCCTCTTAGAAAAATATTAATTTCTCAATATGTTTTAACTTATTATGTATGCTGGCCAATAATAGCCAAGTGTAAAATTCAACCATGTTAAGATTTTTTTTTTCGACCTGGAGTCCTCCTGCAGCATTTTCTGTGAAAAATAACTAACTGTCGAAATATTTCTAACAACAGCAATAAAATAATAGATTTTACTTCATTTTGCTGCAAAGCAAAAAGCTGAAGGCCTTATTGCTAACAGGCCTGTCAAATAGATTTATTCTTCACCATTTTTAAATTGTTACTAGGCTATGCAGAAGTATTACAATTAGTTAGGATTCAGTTACTGTCATTATCCATGTGATTATTTATTGTTTTGAGATTGAAATTGTATTATGAAAAGGTTTAAATGTAGCAAGGCTTTTAAAAACCCTAATGTTTATATAACACTGTTTGAGATCAATTTTTAAGAATGATTTCAATAGCCAAATGATTAAGTTTGGATTAAAAATGCATGTAAGAGGCTAGCAGATTTGACAACATACATGGTGATTTATGTAAGCAATTCCTGGGCTTACATTACTTCATATGTGTCTCCTTGAAGTTACTTATAATATTTTAATCATTCTTTAGTCACATCAATTTTAAAACATACTAAGATGTCATAACATTATATACTTAAAAAATCTCTTTTTGACTAGTACAAATATAATTAGAACATTCCAGTTATAATTTAGATTTCAATAAATGTAATATGTCTTTGAAAGTACTCCTTATTAATATAATTTTGCATTTATTACCTTATTTTTCTAAGAAGGCTTTGACATGTGGCTACGACAAGGCAATTTAATCTCTTATATAGGATAGAATTGAACATAAACAGTAAACAAAGTTGACAGTCCTGAAAAGAAGAAAAAATTATCCTCTGGTATACTGAATAGTTCTGATGCCATAAATCTTGCATTTCATCTTCTAGGTAGATACTTGTTAGTGGAGTTCGAGGGAAAAAAATTTATTATCCACATAAAATATCTCAATGCCAAAGATGTGCAGTTCTTTTTCTTTTTGATATGGCGTCTTCTACTGAAAAAAAAAATGCACCCTGATTTTTGAGTACAGTACAAGGCATGAAGCCCTGTCATTGTTAGCATAAAGAAGACATCTACACAAGTATTACTGTGCAGAGGACAATCTTTCTGTCTCTAGCATTTGTTAGGTTACTGTACATAGAATTTAACAGATAAATATGTTCTGCTTCATGGCATTTTAGTGATCCTATTGGTATGCAAGCTACTCAGCTAGGATAGCAACAGAAAAAAAAAAGATACATGTTTTATAGCAGTGGGTAATAAAAGCCCTTCGCAGTGAGAGAAGAGGAATTTGACTTATTTCTTATGCAGTAATTAGAATTTCTTTAAAATTCTTTAAAATACTGAGTTGTAAAGTAAACTGAGGCTTTCCAGGAAGGGCTAATTGAATTTATCTATTTGAGCCATGTAGTTGTCCATGAATATCTTCTTCACAGACACTGTCACTGGAGAATTCCATTCACACCTTCAGCATTACAGGGAAAGAAAAGGATCCTTTACTAACAGTAAAGGGTGACAACTTCATGTTTAAAACAAGTTTGAGAACAGCACCCTACACAGGAAAATCTTAACAGATGGAAAGGTTTATGGAATTGCCTGGTTATGTGAACTTGAGACTAGTGTGAAACTAAAGGATGCCCTTTCAGAACAAAGGAATGCCATGTAATACTCTGTCAGCAGTCAAGCTGAGGATAGATACAAAAAGTGGCCAAGGAGATCTTTTGGGGACAGGGAAAATGCAAACAACCAGGCATTCTCTTTTCAACCAAATTACTAGGGTTTGACAGGTATAAAGGCACTCCCCATGGACCCTCAAACCATCGTTTCACAGAGAGTTATTTCAAAAGCACATATTTTGGAGACTTTCACATTTGTTTGCAAACCTCTGAGAAAACTCTCCAAAGACCTAACTTGTATGCCTTAAGTTAGGTTTTACAACTATGCATCCTAAATAAAATGGTCACAACCTTCAACTCCCTTGGGTTTCTTTTGCTTCATCTGTAAACTTGCCATTCCTCTAGTAACTCATTCAAGCAACTGTTCAAGATAAGTTACCTTTTACTCCATTTTAGTGTGCCTTGCAGCAGAATCTATAGAACTGGTAAACTTTATGGCTATATATAATACCAGGTTGTTATTCCCACCTGGCTCTTTTCTGCTGCTTTTACTGAATACAGTTAAAAAGATAAATTATCATCTTAAAAGGATGCTATGGAAGGTGTTAATAAGTTCTATCTAACTTCAGGAGTGTTCACTGGGGCCATAGAAACTTGCAGCCCTGCTTAGGGGGAAATGATGTGAGTCATCAGCAGACATTCACTGCCAATATCATCTGTAAATATTTTAAATTTCAGGAAGGATTCTATAATGCCATATATATTTCCTAAATCATGGAAGTTATTGCTGCATACGGATTGATTATGATATTGAGTAAAAACCCTACAGATTTTGCTTTATAGGTAATAACTTAAATTTGTACACCACCACTAAGGGGTCAGTGAAACCACCATTCCCATTTCAAAGATAAAGAGAGGTACAGAGAGGTTAAGTAACTTAGCTAAGACCACACAGTCGGGGTAGAACTGGGATGTGAACTCATTTAGTCTGTTCCTGGCTTTGAAAAATCACACAATAATGCCTTCCTAAATCTCTGATGACTAATAGTAGGGACATTCCACTCCCTACAAATAGCAAAAGTGCTTCCATTTACCCATTTGTCATCTGGATTCATATATCTGATCCTGATTTTTCAACTCTTTTCAAAGTTCTTCACCTCAATCTGTATTATCATGATCACATAGTTTTTAAAAGTTGTTTCATTTAATGCATGTCAGGAATGGTTACTCTTGCAGAACATTTGTCTTTTACCTCAAGGAGTTAAGAACTAAATCAGATCTGTAATTGACTGACTTGTCTACTGACAGTCTTTGAAGAGCCACCACTCCCCACCTTGTTTTTCTGTCTAAAGAGCAAGATTGACATCTCTTTATATGTTTAAAATTTGTCAGTGGTGTAAAGTGCTCAGTAATGATGGAAATTAACCTGAGGCTTTATCTAACTACCTTTCCTGGCAACTCCATTGAAGGTCTGATAACAATTAAAATTTTGATGCAAACAACTGTTCACATCAGAAAAAAAATATTTTTTTTTTGTCTTGTTATACCTTTCTTCAAAATATTCTGGGTAGTAGTGGCTCTTTTCCCCACTTTTCACTGCACTGGATGCATCTGAATGAAAATTTCCCCAGCCAAAATACACCAGCACATTAGAAAAGCAGATAAAGAAAACGAAGTAACAATGCATGTTGAAACGGTCTGACGGTGAAACACTGAACATAATTATCTCTTCTTGTGTCAGTAGTTGTTATCTCCTTAAGGAGAACTGACTAAGAACAGGTCTACACAGGACAGCATTTGTGGCCTTAATTCTGTCTGTTTATTTGGGATAGCCTTTGAATTGTCTCCCACTTTCTTTCCTCCCACTGTGAAAAGATGAACTATTATGCATGTAACCCATAGGGATCTGATTCAAAGACGGTGTTTATTTGACCTGTGGATATCAGATATCTAATATAAACGAAAACCCAAACAGCATCAACACATAATCAAGTGGCAGTAGTTTGCAGAACATGGGTCAGTAGCAACTGAGCAAGCTACACATTTCTCAAGTAACAAATGAAAAACAATTTTGATGGTCTTCTGTGATACCAGCATTCTTTTTAGATCTTCTTTGAAGTATCAGGCAGATGGACTGCCCTGTATATTCACAACCTCTATCTGCTGGCAGGCAAAAAGCCCAAGAACCTATCTTTAAAATTATTTTAATATATCAGTTTTGCTCGGATTATCCAAGTTAGACGTCGACCACTGGCATGGGAAAGGTTGGGAATTAGTTTAAATTTGAGCTAACCCTGTCATCATCTCTTGCTGAGTGAGTCCCTTAGCCTGTGAGATATTCTTTTCAGATTTGATTTCTCCATTACTTGGTTGATACTCTCTCCTTGAAAGGAAAAAAAAAAAAAAAAGGAGAGTGAAGAGAAGAGTGGTGAGAAGAGAACAGAGGATGGTGACTTTGAGTCTGTGCTGATAGAAACATTTAATGGAGTTAAAACTGCCCTACAACCAGTTGAAGAACATGTCCCTCATTACTAAATTATTTGGCTGCAATACTGAACTCCCTATCTAAAAAGATGTCAACTTCCTGCAATTAAATATAAAACCAAGGGATTTTTCTTGCTGAGGAAGGTGTGCAAAAATATTTAAACAACTTAACTCTGAAATGTACTAGCAATCACTTCAGACTGGACAGTTAACATATTCAAGCTCAAAACTAAAACCAAGGGATTTTTCTTGCTGAGGAAGGTGTGCAAAAATATTTAAACAACTTAACTCTGAAATGTACTAGCAATCAGTTCAGACTGGACAGTTAACATATTCAAGCTCAAAACTAAAACTTCATTAGATAAGACGTATATTTTGGTAAGCAAAACTTCATTAGATAAGATGTACCAGGATTAGAAAGTCCATTTGTTACTGTTGTTGTTGTTTTATGGTTGTTGTTATATACAGCTCCTTCTATTTTCTCCCGGAAAAATTAATCAAGTGCCCTTTTTGCATTGAGACTTCTTTTCTGTGCATTCACAATGCCTGCAGTTTGTATCACGCAAGTCAGCCTCTAATTGTGTTCTTTTTTCATATTTCCCAGGTTGTTTCATGGGTCGTATTCTTGTACTCCCAGTAGTTTGTAAACTACTTGAGAGTGAAACTCATACTTAATCTGTGTCCTTCGCAGTCCTAGCCTCAGCACTGAGACTAGAGCCTACTCTTGATTAGTATTTGAATGGTTGATTGAATTTTTGTAAAAATCGAGTTAGCTTAGGTTATATATTTTTAAAAACTGTTTCAGGAGCAATAAGAGGAACATTTATCCATCCAACACATTTCTTGAGACTTAGCTATATTCCAAATACTGAGCCTATGCTCTCCGACAGCGTATTAAAATTTACACATGCTTAATTTTAAAAATTGCGACAAGAAAAGAAATTATTCCAATGGATAAAAAATATATATACTATGATTTCTCTTTTAGGAAGTTAAAAGGAGAGGCAACTGGCAAAAGAACCAAGGTGAAAAGTTAAGAAAAGAAGGAGACCGAAAGACAAAGAGAAAAATAGAGAAATACAGAATATAGTGGGGGAATGGGGAAGAAAGATGAGGAGAGGAGGGTTTAGGAGATTTTAAAGAATTCAGACTTTGGCATTTTTTTATTAACTTCGGTTTTCAGCTCTTTAAACCTCTGTCACTAAATCTTCAGATGCTATAAATGAAATAGAAATAATAATTAATCTTAAAGAGAAATTATTCTTTGTCCTAAAGCTTTGGTTCCCCAGAAATGAATATGTTAAGAGGAGTTAGGCTCCTAAGCAACGATGAAAGCAAAGAGAATGTAAGGTGGCTTTTAAGGCAAACTATGGAATAGTCAATCCAACAAGAAATCTACAGAAACAGTTTACAACCATAAATCAGGTTCTAAAAGGAATTTTGCAAATCCAGTTTTACCCAGGCAGACACCATCACCCAACCAATGTGGAGACAGAGCCTGTCAGAGAAGTGGGTTTCAGGGCAGCTTCCAAGGTGCAATGATCGCCAGCCAGCATGCTCCTGGAACAATGAGACGTGGATCTAGGAGGCAGTGCTGGCAGGAGCAAAACAGAAAAAGCAATCTGGGGTCCAACAAAGTGGATAGAAAGCAGAACTTTCTATCCCCTTCTGGGTGCCAGGGTCCAGGGGAAAGGTCCCAGTTCCTCCAAAGATTCCGAGTAGGTAAAGGAACTAAACATATGGATTTTCTACCCATTGAGGTACTCTAACCACATGCAAGACATGTTTTGTTTCTCAGCTCTTAGTTATTCCATTTTTTCAGCCTTTAGCCATTGAGATGTTAGAGTATTTGTGAAATCCTTTTGATTAGCAAGTGAAAAGCCATTGTATACTGGCTTCTGGGGTGTTATCAGTTTCAGAGAGGGATGGAGCAGCCTACAGATGACTGGGGATATGTATTTCTATTTGATGAGAGAGATGTAGGACCTTGGTTTAAAGTTTTACATTCTTCATTGGAAAACAAAAGCCAAAGACATTTAAAAATCATGTAAACTGAATTTACAGAGAAAACATAATGAAACAGAAAGAGTACTAGTTTCAGACAGACAGACCTGGGTTGGAATACAATATATGGGGAGTATTATTGAATCTCTCTGAGCTTCAGCTGCCTTAGATAGAAAAAATACCCATTTCTCAGCTTTATAGTAAAGAAATAAAATAATGTCTGCTACATGCCCAAAACAATGCTAAGTTCACTGAAGACATTTGAAGTATCTCTTTATTCTCATTTTGTTTTCTATTCAAAATCAAATTTATAGTACCCTGGATCCCACTCACAGACATGGGTATTTAAATGTTTCGTGACTTCATTTTATTTTGTAGCTAAGAAAAGAAAAGAGATTTATGAGACATCAAAGTGCTGTTACTAACAAAGTGAGGCTTAAAATTCTTAGGTCTTCTCATAGGCAGTGAGCAGACCACAGTTGTAAATTAGCATGTCCTTAAAGAACGATGCTTCCTATGCTGGGGGTCACATTTATAATGTTGATTTAAATTAATATTTTCACCTAATTCTGCTTCTCAGGTCCTAATTTAATATCCTTAAGGCCTGATGCCTATGGACCGGCACGTGTTAATTTCTACGGCTCTTAAAATGGCAATGCCTGTCTGTGCTCTTAGCCTCTCGGGTGACAGGTGCTAATTCAGAGGTTGCTGAATTTCCTTCTGAAAGTGGTATCTATGCAGGCCACTATGAGTTTCCAGTCCCAAAGTTCAAAAGCCAGATTACAAACTTTTGAAAGAGTTGACTATGAATCAGACAAATATAAAAGTCACCCTAAGAGGACTCTCCTTTTTAGCTTTTTGCGTGTGAGAGGAGAGCACATAGCACATGTCAGAAGAAAAGAAGCATCAGGACATGAAAAAATCAAGAGGGTATTTCACAGCTTTGTAGGATTTTTCTGATTTCTTTGGAAACTATGTAAATGAATTCCTTAAACACAGACTACCATTGATTTTTTTCTGGTGTTCATTGATTCCCTCGTCATTGCTTCATGTATGTGTTCTCCCAAAACATCTAGTATTGATATTTCTCTCCTTCATACTCTGTCCCCAATCCATTGTAAGTATATCATTCAAACCCATTTAATTTCCTATGGAAGATTATATTAAGTGCACTTTTAGTGTAATTAGGTCGCTAGTGAAAGATAAACATGTATTAGGCAGTGCAAATGCTGATTATCTGTCAGGGTAAATCTGTTTATTTCAGATATAGCAATCTGACAACCCCCTGGTGTTAATCATGAAAGTACATGCTTGTGCCAGGTACTGTTTGGTGCGGTTCTGACAGTGAAATGCACTCAATGGCTTACTGCTGTGACATAATCTTCATCATATATAAACCCATATACATGTATATCTATGTCATAAAGTGCAGATTGTGGATTATGTGTTTTAAGCATGTGTGATGTAGTTATATTTTGATTTTTTTTATATGTATGGAAAACAAAGTATAATTTGAGAAGCAACAATGTGCAGTTTGCATTAACAGCACTGTGTAAAATGGAATGGCTTGAGAGAGAGTGGATTATAGGATTAGGCTGCATTTTAGTTTGTACCCAGAGCTGGGTTTGCCCTCAGTAGTCTCAGCTTAGAACCATTTGTATTAATCCACAGAAAAAAAGAAAGAGCCGGTAGAAAAAAGGAGAATCAGGAGGTAGGTCTGGAACAGGATATTCATCCGATTCTCAACACAAACATGCTTCCTTTATTCTTTAACTTTTTTCCTTGAGATAGTAGTTTCTAAATATATCCTAGAAACACTACTGACTGCCAGATGCTATTGGACATAAAGTTCTTCTTTAACGAGATAAAACAGTGTCAGGAAGTCAACATGTTACACATGCTGTGGCAGAATTTCACCAGGCTTTTGTGCAGCAGAAAATGAACAGAAATAACAATGAATTGAATATTCAGGCACAGTTTGCCAACTCCTCTGAAAAATAATCTTGTCTGACTTTATTACATTGTGATCATTTCCTGAATGCCATAAAATGCTGAGTAAAATAATAAAAATTGATATGTATATTGACATTTCAGTTTTCTAAATAGAAGCTGAGAAAATATAAACAGCATTTGGTCTTTGCAACTCTTCCAACCAACCATTTGTATGCTGACTAATTCACTTACCCTCAGATACCTCATTCAGCCTTAATACAAATGTCTTCTGAAATAATTTCTCACCAGTAGATTATGCACATCTTTAGTTTGATTCAGAATTTACATGTGTAGTTTGCATAATTTTGCATCAGAGTGTCTGCTTTAAATTACGCAAAGGTCACTGTCATTCATAATCAAAAAAGAAGGTGGATTAAAGGTCACAATTCAATAAAAAAATTGATTAGAGGTAGAGATTTGTTCATGTGATACAATATCATTGGAAAGTGGAAATATGAGTCAACAAATTAACCTCAGTATGAGGGGTGACCTGATTCTTTGCCATCAAAAAATCACATTCAGAGTGCTTTTTTCCCAATGCATAACTTGTTTTACTCTATGTAGCAGTGACAGTTACTTCAGTTAATACCTCTTACCATTGGGTGTCTTTTATAATGTCATTTGGTTTCAGAAATGACATGATGACAATTTTATCTCCAAAATAAAATAGTAAATTATAATGAATAAATAATAGATATGGATTAGAAAGTCCCTCAGGGCTCATGGTTACTTCTGCCATTTTTTCCCTGAGGTAGTTCCTAGTTCTTCCACTCTTTTTAAAGGATGGAGCTGTCACAGCACATTTCTTCTCTTACGTCACTATTTTCTACCTCTCACAGACACTAAGAGCCCATGCAAACCCTTTGGAATGTCGACATCTACTCAGTATTAGAATAGGTAAGTTCAAAATAAATGTAGCTAGTGATTGGCAGTTAGGCTTTTTTTTGATTTGTTGAACTTTTCAAAATATGTCTGTTTGACAGTGACTTGAATAAATGGAAAGCAATTGCAAATAAACCAATGCTAAGTTGCAGTATATATTTTGTCCATAAGTCAACTTGAATACCTGAAGGAAGATAATTGATACACATTTCACTTGGAAATTTGGCATAAGTTCTGAGACATTAACATCAATACTTACTGTAAAAGAACTCATATTTATGTCCTTATCTTATAATATTTTCCTTCTCATGTGTGCCCTTGACTCAAGGGGAAATCTTCCTTTCTTCCCTTAGCTGTTTGTCTATTCTATTTGTTATATTGGCATCTTAGCATAGGATCATCTACAAAACAAAAAAAAAAAAAAGAAGAAGAAAGGTAGACAAGGAGGCACCACCTTTTTAAAGTACATTGTTTATTTTTCCAAAGAAAATCAAACACTTTTAAAGGAACTATAAAGGTTAAGTGGTTTAAGCAGATTATAATTAGTTAATTTTGTTAAACATATATTGGATCAATTTTACATTATTTTAATTACCTTTTGGAATAAATGGTTTGGTGAACAAATTCACTTGATGTTCAGGATCAAACAAAATTACCTTTCCTCTGGGTAGGCTTAAGTTTCACAAAATGATTTGAAAATGACCTCCTTTGCTTTCATCTAAAAATATCTTTGGATTTAGAAAATGATTAAAGTTGGATATATTGTGTTTTAGGTCAATCATATTTTATCATTTTCATAGCTTATTCTTTCTTTAAAGAGGAAAATAACAAAACTTCACTAAACAGATGTTCCCCCTTTAAGGAGACTCTTGGAATTTATACACTAACATGGGATTTGCAAGGTTGATTCAACTCTTATTTCTGCCAGAAGGCATGCATTATATTCTGGAAAGTTTATAAAAATTTTTGCTGACAATATATAGAAATGAAAGATAGATGATCATTAAACATTATGGCCAAATCAGAGATGTTCTGATTTATGTCTTTGCAGTGTATATATATATATGTGTGTGTGTATGTACCTAGACTCATGCCTAGAAAGAAGAAATCTCTGATTTGTAAACATCCAGATTCCAGGTAGTTGGAGGATACATTAAAAAGCATATATAACTATCTCTCATCCACCCCAATTTAGGGCATCTAGAGAGCAGTGTTGGGAAAGTGCAAATGGAATTTGACCTTTCCTTGTCAATGTAAAGTTAGCAAGTTATCCTAGTGTCCAATGCTATCCTGTCTGTCTTTTTCCTTACAGCAGTGATTCTCAGCTAGGGATGATTTTACTTCCCTGGTGAACATTTGGTAATATTGAGAGGCATTTTTGGTTCAGGTTGGGGGTGGGAGGTACTGGTACTATGGGTATCTAGTGAGGTAGAGGCTACATATATATGCTGCTAAACATTCTAGAATACATAACTCAACCCCCACAACAATGACTAATTCTTCCCAAAACGTCAGTAGTACCAAGGATGAAAACCCTCTCCTGCAGCACAGGAGATATTACTTCACTCTATGTCTCAACTCTGTTGTGTCTCTCTCCCCAGCCCTCAACCCCACATAATTCCATACTGCATCTGCCTCAATGCTTTTCATCCCTCAGAACTCTCCAGGCACTCATCACTTCATTCGAGAAAGTGCCACTGACCCATCTGATTGTGATGGCATTCCGTGGTGTTACCATCCCACTGTATCCCTCTGAGTTCTGTTGACTGACTTTTCTATATCCCATTCTAGACTATACATATTTTGAGAATTGTAAGTTGTATCGCTAACATCTGCATAGTTTGTGGAACATAGTAACTCCTCTATTAAGATTTGCTGTTAAATAAAGCCAAGTTTGTCTCTAGAAACAGTATAGTACAGAGTGTTAGGGTAATGTTTCTAGTGAATGGTTCTATAAAGGCTAAAATAATCATAAGTGAAATTATCATGAGTTTTTGTTGCATTCATTAACTTCACTTCTTAGAACAAGGCAATAATTGTAGAGGAAAATGAGACCTATGAACCATTCTGTCTTCTAAGCCTTCTAGGTCAATCATCTGAGCTTTCAGCTTAAATTATACTTAAAATGCTATCTCAGGAATTGAGGGTTAAATAAGTAAATCATAGCCGGTGGAATGAAAATATAACTGTTCTTAAAATTTTTGAAACAATCATTTGTAAGTAGGAGGTCTGTCTGCATATTTATGTATATCTATATAGCTGAATATGTTTCCAAACATAATTATATGTTAATGAAACATGGCAAGATTGTGTGTGTGTAGATGTGTGTGTACGTATGCACATAATTTCAATAGGTATACATTTTAATGATGACATTCCATGATTGTATCATAAATGCATACACATAACCAAATGAAGCATTTTTATATTTACATCATGAAATTTTTCACTGTTTATATTTAATATACCAGATATTATATTTGCAATAAAACAGAAAAATGCACTCTCCAACTTTAAGGAACATAGACACTATACCTTTAATAAAATCACTGTCATTTCTGTTTTATGCTTTCCTGATTTCTGTATTTTATGTTATAAATGTGGTCAATAACAGTATCAAATTATAAAAATATACCTGTACAATCGAATAAGTAAATAATTTAGTTTATTGATATTAGTCAATGAGGCCAAGATTACATTCTACATCAATTGTGACACTTTTAAGAGTAATATTTATAACTGCATTTTGGCAATATTATTCCTCTTTGTTATTCCATAAAGAGGAAGTGAAGTCTAAAGTCAGGCTGTGCCATTTAGAAGCTGTGAGACCATAAACAAGTTATTCAATTCCTTAAGCCTCATGTTTATCTGTAAAATGGGGGCAATACTGATATCTACTAATAGCAACCTTACATGGTTGTTTCATAGACAAATGAAATGATATTTTAAAAGAATTCAGCCTACAGGCACATAAATTAGTTGAATAACGGTGACTATTACTAGTATAGTACTAGCTGCAAAAGTAACCATGATAGTAATAATAGCAGTGATAGGACAGCATGAATCCAGGGATTCTTTAGTAATCTGGAAAATATACCTAATAATATTTCTGTTACTTAAAATTAAATTTATTTTGGAAAATGTTTTATAAAAAGAGATCTTCTTGTATTTTTTTTCTTACTGGAGTCATAAAATTCAACATTTCTGATTTTTATGAGCAAACTCACCTCTCTTAATGAATCCTTTCTTCAACTACTTTAATCGTCTCTGTCTTCTTTCTTCTACTTTCATTTTTTTCATTGCATGTAACAGTCATTTTATCCTCCATCAATTCTATGGTGATACTTATTTGTTTGAAAGAATTTTAGAGCAAATTACAGAGTTATACTTCTTTAATATATCCAACAGCATTTTTCCTACTCTTCTATGTCTTGCTGTGGCTCAGCAGAGCAACATAATCTTAAATACAAACCCAGATTCTTTTCAACAGGGTACATCATAGACAAGAAAGGCTGTGAAATATGCAGATTCCTCATGAAACTAAGAGAATTCCCAAACTTTCTCTCCCGGTGATCCCAATAGGCTAATGAGTCAAACTTGTCTTTGAGAACAGCATTTCTACAAAGCTGATCATAGAGGTGGGGCTCAACAAATGCTTTCTCAATAGAACTGGAATTATGAATGTTTCTAGTGAATGGTTCTATAAAGGCTAAAATAATCATAAGTGAAATTATCATGAGTTTTTGTTGCATTCATTAATTTCACTTCTTAGAACAAGGCAATAATTGTAGAGGAAAATGAGACCTATGAACCATTCTGTCTTCTAAGCCTTCTAGGTCAATCATCTGAGCTTTCAGCAGTCATATTCTTTTTGCTGGTGGAGGGTCTTGCCTCAACATTGGTGACTGCTGACTTATCAGGATGGTGGTTGCTGAAGGCTGTGTTGACTGTAGCAATTTTTTAAAATAAGGCAGCAAAGAAGTTTGCTGCATTGATTGACTTTTCCTTTCATGGAAGATTTCTCTCTATCATACAGAGTTGTTTGATAGCATTTTACCTGCAGAACTTCTTTCAAAATTGGAGTCAATCCTCTCAAACCCTGCTGCTGCTTTATCAGGTAAGCTTACATAATATTCCAAATCCTTTGTTGTCATTTCAACAATGTTCACAGCATCTTCACCAAGAGTAGTTTCCATCTCAAGAAACCAGTTTATTTGCCCATCCATAAGAAGTAACTTCTCATCCATTCAAGTTTTGTCATGAGCCTGTAGCAATTCAGTGACATCTTCAGGCTCCAGTTAGTTCAATTTGATAGTTCCACCACATCTACAGTTACTTTCTCCACTGAAGTCTCAAACCTCTCAAAGTCATCTATGACAGTAGAAGTCAACTTCTTCCAAACTCCTCTTAATGTTGCTACCTTGACTCCTACTATCAATCATGAATGCCTTAATGACATCTAGAATGGTGAATCCTTGCCAAAAGGTTTTCAAATTACTTTCCTCAGATTCCCTCAGAAGAAACTCTATCTATGGCAGCCACAGCCTCATTAAATGTACTTCTTAGATAATAAGACTTGAAGGTCAAAATTCCTCCTTGATTTACAGGCTGAAGAATGGATGCTGTGTTTGCAACAGAAAAACAGCATTCTTCTCTTTGTGCATCTGCATCAGAGCTCTCAACTGACCAGGTACATTGTAATGATAGTAATATTTTGAAAGAAAGCTTTTTTCCTGAGCAGTAGGTCTTCATAATGGGCTTAAGATATTCAGTAAACCATGTTGTAAAGAGACATGCTTCATCCAGGCTTTGTCATTCCATTTATAGAGCACAGACAGAGTAGATTTAGCATAATTCTAGAGTAGATTTAGCATAATTCTAGAGTAGATTTAGCATAATTCTAGAGTAGATTTAGCATAATTCTTAAGGGTCCTAATGTTTCCAGAGTGGTAAATGAGCATTGGCTTCAACTTAAAGTCATTAGGTGCTTTAGCCTCAAACAAAGTCATCCTGTCCTCTGAAACTTTGAAGCCAGGCATCAACTTCTCCTCTCTAGTTAGTTAAGTCCTAGATGACATCTTTTTCCAATATAAGGCTGTTTTCAATACATTGAATATCTTCTTAGTATAGCCACCTTCATCAATTATCTTAGCTACATCTTCTGGATAACTTGCTGTAGCTTTTACATCAGCACTTGCTTCACCTTGCAGTTTTATGTTATGGAGATGGCTTCTTTCTATAAACCTCATAAGCCAACCTCTGATAGTTTCAAACTTTTCTTCTGAAGCTTTATAAAATTGAAGAGAGTTAAGGTCTTGCTCTGGATTAGGTTTTAGCTTACTTAGGGCAGTTTTGGGGCTGTTTTGGTCTTCTATCCTGACCACTAAAACTATATCAGCAATAAAGCTATTTTGCTTTCTTACCATTCATGTGCTCACAAGAGTAGTGGTTTTAATTTCCTTCAAAAACTTTTCCTTTGCATTCCCAAGTTGGCTGACTGGTGCAAGAGGCCTATCTTTCAACGTGTCTGAGCTTTTAACATGCCTTCCTCACTAAGCTTCATCATTTCTAGCTTTTGATTTAAAGTTAGAGAGAGGCAACCCTTCCTTTCACTTAGAGGCCATTGTACGATTATTAATTGGCCTAATTTCAATATTGTTGTGACTCAGAAAATAGGGAGGCCCAGGTCGAGGGGAGAGGGAGGGAGACCAGTGGATGAGCAGCTGGAGAATACCCGGTCAGTAGAGCAGTCGGAACACACACATTTATCCATTAAATTCACAGTCTTACATGGGTGTGGTTCATGGCGTTCCTCAACGATTATAATAGTGACATCAAAGATCACTGATCACAGATCACTGTCACAGATTTCATAACAATAAAAAAGCATGAAATATTGTGAGAATTACCAAAATGTGACACAAAGACATGAAGTGATTACATGCTGTTGAAAAAAAAAGAAAAAGTGATTCCGATAGACTTGCTGGACCAAAGTTTACCACAAACCTTCAGTTTGTAAAAAAGCACAGTAGCTGCAAAGCGCAATAAAATGAGGCATGCCTACGTTTTTTAGACCACCACTCTTACTAACATTTTTAAAAGCAAACACTGAAATTTAAAAAACAAGTTTACTTAAATATTCTTTAGATATTTTTGACATATTATTTTTTTCAATGTTCTTCCTTAAATGTACAGGACTAATTCACATATATATACACACACACACGGTATAAACAAAAAAGTGTGAATCTTTGACCCTAACTGGGGGTGAAATACAAATTTCTACCTTTGGCCCTTGCGTTTTGTACATTGAATGTGAACAAAGTAAATATGCTTAGCCAAATTACACATGAAACAAACCTCAAAAAGATACCATATATGATATTTAGAAATAAAGGTAACAGGACATGGTAAGTACATAATGATGTACATCAGTTAAAAACATGAAATACACAATTTTAAAGGAGGTTTTCTAGCAAGGAACTTTAGTTAGGGAGAAAAAGATTTATGGTCTTCAATTAATCATAAGTTTAATATGCACCAATAGTGATAGGACTGCTAAAAAAGAATACCACCACCTTAGGCTAAATTAATAGTCATTGTAAAAAGGACAGTAGAAAGAATGATCTCATTATATTCTACAATTATTAGATCACGTCTGGCATATTATAATTAGCTCTATACATTTAAGGGAGAACATTGAAAAACACAGTATATCAAAAATGAGGGGCCAAGTTGAAGAAAGTTTTAAAAAGCATGTCATATGGGGAATAGTAAAATAACGAAGTGGTTGACCTAGAAAAAAGAAGACTAATGGGAGATATCATAAACAATGGATATGGATCACTATGGATATCTTTCTTTTGCTGTTTTTTGTTTGTTTATTGAGACAGGGTCTCACTCTGCTGCCCAGGCTGGAGTGCAGTGGGGTGACTCAGCTCACTGCAACCTCCCACCCTTGGGTTCAAGCAATTCTCCTGCCTCAGCCCCTTGAAAAACTGGGTCTACAGGCACGTGCCACCATGCCCAGTTAATTTTTGTATTTTTAGTAGAGACGGAGTTTTGCTGTGTTGCCCAGGCTGGTCTGAAACTCCTGATCTCAAGTGATCTACCCACCTTGGCTTCCCAAAGTGCTGGGATTACAGGTGTGAGCCACCGTGCCTGGCCTATGCATATCTTTCAACAAACATTAATTGACATTTTGGCAAGCACTGTGCTTATGTATGACACAAACACAGAAAATAGAAAAGAAAATTCTTCTGCTTTTTTTGTTGTTTTTTTTGTTTTGTTTTGAAGCAGGGTCTTGCACTGTCACTCAGGCTGGAATGTGGTGGTGTAATCAAAGTTCATCAGCCTAAACCTCCTGGGCTCACGCGACCCTCCTACCTTAGACCCCAGAGTAGCTGAGACCCCAGGTGGGAGCCACTGCACCAGGTTAATTTAATCTTTGTTGTTGTTGTTGTTGTTGAGAATAGGGTCTCACTATGTTACCCAGGCTGGTCTTAAACTCCTGGACTCAAACAGTCCTCCCACCTCAGACTCCCAAAATTCTGGGATTACAGGCATGAGCCACCATACCCAGTCAAGAAATTGATCTTTTATCCTTTTGTAAATGGACTTTATACTCAAGAGGAGAAGATAGACTTTAAATAATCACACAAAGAAACATTTGATAACAAATAGTGATAAGGAGGAAGAGCTACAATGAAGAAATAAATAAGCTGATTGGACTTAATTGGAATGGAGCATATAGTCAAGGAAGGTTTCTCTGAAGAAGTGACATTTAAATCAAATTAATAAAGATGGATATGGGGAGAGTGGTCATTCCAAGCAATGAGAATATCATATACAATCCTCATAATTAAGAGGCCGTTAAAGTAGAAAAGAGCTTGGTAAAATTGAGGACAAAGAGAACAGAAAAGAGTAGCATCACAAAGAATCAAGAGGGAACGTTGTGAGAAGAAAATGAGGCCAGATTGCTGTAGCTCTTTGAAGCTATGTTCAGGCTACTGTTGAAAGTGTCAGAAGAAGCTACTGAAGAATTTAAGCAGAGTGAGACAGGGAGAGTCACTTTTGCAAAGATACCTCTGGTTTTGTCTGGCTAATGTATTGGAAGGAGGGAAGAGGTAGTGAGGGAGCCCTTTAAGAGGCTACTGTAGTGGGAAAGACAGAGATGAAGGTCATTAGGCTTCAGGCGGAGGAGATGGAGACTGAATAAGAAAGACAGATTAGCCAGGAGTGGTGGCTCAAGCCTGTAATCCCTGCACTTTGGGAGGCCGAGAAGGGCGGGTCACGAGGTCAGGAGATCGAGACCATCCTGGCTAACACGGTGAAACCCCGTCTCTACTAAAAATACAAAAAAAAAAAACTAGCCGGGCGAGGTGGCAGGCGCTTGTAGTCCCAGCTACTCGGGAGGCTGAGGCAGGAGAATAGTGTAAACCCGGGAGGTGGAGTTTGCAGTGAGCTGAGATCTGGCCACTGCACTCCAGCCTGGGCGACAGAGCCAGACTCTGTCTCAAAAAAAAAAAAAAGAAAGACAGATTAAAAATATTTTTTTAGGGCTGGACACAGCAGCTCACGCCTGTAATCCCAGCATTTGGGAAGCCAAGGCAGGGAAATCACTTGAGCCCAGGAGTTCAAGACCAGTTCAGGCAATATGGCAAAACCCTGTCTCTACCAAAAAAAACAAAAATCGCTGGGTATGGTGGCATGTGCCTGTAGTCCGAGCTATTTGGAAACCTGAGGAAGGAGGATGGCTTGAGCCCAGGAAGTCAAGGCTGAATTGAGCCATGATTGCACTACTCAACTGGGTGACAGAATGAGATCCTGTCTCAAAAAAAAATACATATATATATATATTTTAATTATATATTAAAAAGTTATATATATAAGTTATATATGTTAAAAATTATATATACACACACACAGTTTTAGAAGTAGTATCAAGAGAATTTCATGATGGATCAGGAAAAGAAAATAAGATGCCAAGCAAGACCCACTTTTTCTGGTCTGAGTAACTTCCCTGAGCTAAGGGGGTGGTGAGGAAACTTCTCTTTTTTTGAGGTAGAGTCTTGCTCTGTCACTCAAGTTAGAATGCAGTGTCTCAGTCTCTGCTCACTGCAACCTCTGCCTCCTGGGTTCAAGCAATTGCCCTGCCTCAGTCTCCCAGGTAGCTGGGATTACAGGCATCCACCAGCACGCTCACCTAGTTTTGTAGTTTTAGTAGAGACAGGGTTTCATAGTGTTGGCTAGGCTGGTCTCGAACTCCTGGCCTCTGGTGATCCACCCACCCTGACCTCCCAAAGTGCTGGGATTACAGGAGTGAGCCACAACGCCCAGCTGGAAACTTTAAGCTAGGAGTTTAAAAGCCCTGTTTTGGCCATAGTAAGTTTAAGAAACTGGATCAGTTGGGTTTTTTTTATTTGAGTGAATATTTAGTAAATTGTCCAGTAGAAGAGACCAGAATTGCTTTGTGTTCTGTAGAAGAGCAGATCCATAGCCACAAATGTCAAGTATACACAGAGGTCCACTTCAACCAGTTCACGAAAGAACTATTTTTAAAAAACTAGACTGTCCAGAAACCTACGTTAGAAGAGGGTAAGTTTCCCCTCACAGTACCTCTTCTGGCAGAGTCAGAAGTCTACCCCACCTGTATTTAAAAGATGTCTGCAGTCTTTTTCAACACTATTGTGTTGAATTTCAGCTATCAAGTTTTAAGACATTGCGAAAACAAAGAAGATTCTTAGGTCACTGCAGGTGTTTGGTAAGTCATTTAATAGTTGATTGCTACTGGGCACATACTACACCTTTCTACCAGAAGGGTGATTGATTGCATCAAGCAGCTATTGGCTATTTACCAAAACATGCACACTTTCTCTCCCAGGTAAATGAAGGTCAGCTAGCCCCACACCCAAATGAGTCACAGAGGTTAGAAGCCAAGAATTCTCTTCCAATATAACTCTAAACTTGCCTCATGCAAAAGTCTTTAATTTATAATGGTTTGCTTTCATGTTGTGCTTAAACTTAGCTTCAAGCATCCCTCTCAACCCAGCACTCCCAGACAATCAATACCCACAGACGTATAGTCATTTGAGATGATATTCAACTCCGTTGTCATCCCTGCTCAACCCCAAGGCTCACAGTACTGAAGGGCTCTACCCCCAGTAACTCCGTGGAGGATGAGAAATGGTGATGATTTCTTCTAGGCCCAGAGGCCCAGAGGATCTCACTAAGCATTCATACCACTTGCCAGCCAGAGCAATGATTATTTTTTTCCCATTGGTAGTGCTTCAATTTTTCAAAAAAAAAAATTCTTTAGAAATTTAAGAAGATTCTTTAGTGTGGACTATATAAATATATGCAGGTGGAAAGTTTAAGTTTGTCATATTTCGATGTGTGACTACATATGGAGAGTGGGAGAAAGAATTAACCACATAACTAACCTTCCTATGTTAGATACTGTGCTTAATCAGAGCCAGAGATTTGAGGCAAAGCATCCCAGTCCTCCGGAAATAAAAAAGTCTTTTATTTTCTTTTCCATAGACTTTAGTCTTCAGTAATAATTGTGTACTTTGTGATTGTAGCTCAGGAATAGTACCTATCACATTAGAGTTCAATTTTAATATATCTAGAGTTCTTTAATAAGACAGTCTGTTAAGACTAGGGCACTGACTGATTAATAAGTTGGTTCAAGTAGACTTTCATTCAGGTCTCAGTAATAAGTGCTCTGTCTAGTTGATAAATTTCCACACTAAACATAAACGTTGTTATTTGTCATATACTAACTGTTTTAATGGGCCATTCTTCATGATCTTTAACAACCATCAATTGATCTCTAGGACTCAAATGTCACACTGCAATCCAGCTACGTTCAAAGAATCTAAGTTTAAGTGAACTACAATACAAAAGAAGAAAAAAACACATTAATTTGCTCTAGGGACAGAAATACATAAAGCACATTAATGAAGATGTGAACAACAAGAAGTGACTCAGGGCTGTTATTTTTTTCCACAGCAGAAACACTGTAATCAATCCAGACAGTTATATCTTCAGTTCCTCAGGTTTTAATAAAGATAAGTCTAAGAATTCTATTTAGACTTTCAGACCATTACATCTTGAACCATCAGAAATAATCAGATATGTTTTAAATCAGCTAGGAGATAAACTGATCGATTTCATCCTTGTAAAACATAAACTCTAGAGGTAGCTTAATTTTCACATTCATCATTTGTGATTATTTTTCTAGTTCCTCTTTGCTTTAAAAACTACATCAAACTCACATTTCCCTGCAGCGGACTGGCAGGCCTAAGCCACTTAATACAAATAAAGCCCAAAATGCTTAGAAATGAAATGAGTTGTTTTTTAAAGAGGTTCAGGACATACACTTATGTCCTAAGAGTACAAAAGGATATGCCTACTTCTTTATCTGATAGTCTCCAGTGGCAACATTAGCACATCGATGTTTTATGCATTTCATACATAATGCTCCATGTGATTATAAAATGCAGACTGCAGAGCGGAATTAAGTTTGCTGAGAATGGAATGGGACGGGAGGAAGGACATGTGCTATTGAGAAAAATCATCCCATTCCTTTATCTTCTAGGAGATCTGCGGAAGCCTTTCCTTTGGAAAGTGCTCAAAGACAGATCAAATGTGATAATAAAGGTTCACTATCTGAACAGGTCTGCCCTAGAAATAGTGCTTTGGAAATTCGAGGTGGAAAGAAAGGCAGTCTGTGCCAGAAACTGATTAAATTTCAGTCATCTATCCAAAGCAGTCCCTGGTTGCTTGTAAAATGCTCCATATAATTACAGTAAATACGGGTTTTAAAGGAATTTACACATTAGCCTTTATCACGGGACTTTCTTTGTGGGTGCATTTCTACTTTAAAATCAATATCCCTAAAATAAACTTTAATAAGATTTATTAATTTTATCTATGTGGGCCTTTAAAAAGTCAATATCAAATATCTTTCTTCAGATTCTTCTTGGCATTTGAAGAAGCTTAGATATAATCAAATGTCATGCCCTCTGTATGTTAAATGATCATTGTTCTATGACTTTGCTCTTGTATACAACTTAGGCCTCTTTTAAACTTTGAAAGAGTTGTGAATCAATACTAAATACCATTTAAAATGTATAGGTCATCCTGATACATGATCTCAGTACCGTGGACAAGGCCCATTAGTTGCTTCTTGAGCTATTATCTTGCACAGTGTTAGATTTGAATAACCCACAGAAGTCATTCGACAGCCCCCAGCCAACCCTGCACCATGGTGGCTAAAATCACTTCTTTGAAACAACCTACAGGCTCAGGGAACAAAAAACAAAAGGGCTTTTAGAAAGCAGTGTCCCAGAGAAGAACACGCTACGCTGCCTTTCATTCAAAGTGACATAAGGAGCATTGATAGGATACCACAAATTTTACACCTTTTTCCTTTCAGAAGAGACTGAGTGTCAACATTTCTTTACAGTAATCTTCAAAAGGGAAGAATTCCTGCCAACTACATACTCAGCGGTTTGTTGGTAGGTGGCTATAATCTTAATCCAGAGAGCAGTAAATTTATAATTTTCATTGGAAAAAGAATTTTGAGGAAACCATAGTTTAAGATCTTCCTTGACACCAGAAGAGTTCCATCAGTAAAGCATAGAGGAAACATCGAATTGTGTTACCCACTAAAAATAAAACCTGTTTTAATGTCAGACATTTGTAAAAGTAAAGGTCAAGTCAACCCACATCCCTAAAATATAAGCCTCAGTACTAGGTTAGAAGTTTATTGATTAGGTCTCCTTTTTTCTGTCTCTACCCCAACTCCAGTGATAGTATCTTGGAAAACTTATTATAAAGTGAATTCATAATATTGAAACAGAACTTTACTGGGAGTCATACCTTAAAAAGATAATTTAATTAGCTGAGATAAACAGTGCATCTTTCCACTCAGATAAAGAAGACTGGAGAGAACGTTCAGATACTTTAACATAGTTACCCATGTTAAAGTGCCCTGTGGTAAGGATCACCTCAATTCCAATATCTTTATTCACCTAATGCAACAAATAAGCCAGCTCTAGCCACCCCACTCTTCCTCCTACACACAGAAAAGTGCTATTTGACACACAATTGAATCAAAACATCAAGGGCACAGAAGTGCTTAATCGTCATTTTATAGTCTGCCCTTTAACTGGACTGTTTAAGAGAGATTTTCATTTCCTTTGTCATTAGCTGGTAAAGGATATTTTACATGATCTGCAAAAACAACAACAACAACAACAACAAAAAACTATCAACTTATTTAGGATAGAGTTTAGCTGCTTTTAGTGCAAAACCCTATTAACAGTAGTAACTTAATTCAATTAGTGAATTCTTCTCTGATGCAGAAGAAGTCAGTCCAGAGGTTTCAAGATTACGAGCCATCCATGTTCCCGCTGTCTGTCTGCTCTGCCACTCTGCATGCACAGCCTCCATTATTTGTGAGTGCTTGCAAGATAGCACTAAAACTCTAGTCATTATGTTCACTTTCCCAAACAATAGGAAGGGCAAGGGAGTAAAGGCCTGTGGAGTCATCGTACTGCATTCTTCCCAGAACACGCCACCCCCAACCCCACTGACCAATCCAAAGACTCATCTTTCTGTCTCATTATCCACCCCTATTTTGAAAGCTGAGAGACAGTTTAATGTAGACAGACATATTGCTGTTTCTGACAATATAGGAAGGCTGCTACATAGGAAGAGGAGAAGAATAAATATTGGGTGAACAATTAATAGTCTCTGTCCCACAGTCTTTGTATTTACTCCTTAATATGCTTCTGAGGTGTCTTATTTTGCGGACCTGTGACCCAAAATCTAATGAAAATATTTCTCCAACAGCTAAACGGGGATTCTGTTAGCTAAGATCTTTTAGCTTCATATGTCTGCCTGAGCAGCATCATACTTTAGAAGAGAAAGTTCTAAATATAAAGTACAATTTTAAAATAATTTGATTACATCAAAACTGCCCAAACCACCAACTGTTTTTTAGATGCCAATTTATTTTTCACTTGTGAAACTTTGAGATGATAGGCGTCTAAGGTTTCAGCAACTGTTATTTCCAAAGCTTAAAAGAATCAGAGAGGAAAACTGCTGGTTTCACACTATAAAATGTCCCTATTCTGCCTCAACTGAAACATTATAGTTACCAGTACATTAATATATTGCTCTAGAATTGCAATCTTTATAGATTAATTTTCTGACAACTCTGCTGGTATAGATTTACTTCTTTTGCTTTGCATATTTCTGATGATCAGATTTTAATTTGAGTAAAGGTGAAATAGAAAGAAAACTGTTATTTTGATTAAATTGCTCTTAAGTAAATGATAATATTTTTGGTCATCCAAGAAGCTTTTTCATTTCTAGCTGGTATTTGTCATATGCTAATAAACTAGAACATCACAAGATTAATGTCTATTAAAATGTGAGTTTTCCTCACCATGGTTAGCATCTCATCATCGTGATGAGGATGACCAAAAATACCTGAAATATGTGGATATTGTACAGAAAAATGGGGTCAGAAGATAATCTCAAATACTGACCCAATGAGGATTAATTCAAACAGATTTCTAAAACTCTCACATGTCACTAAATGAAACACATGTGATACAGTGTATGGCCCATGACATCTGCAGGTCATATCTGATTAAAGAAAAGCAAGGTCACACATTTCTATATCAACATGTATACACGCTTCCTTGGGGAATGTTCTGCTGCTAGGGAACCTACAGAGAACAAAACGTTAATTTCTCTAACTACAATCCAAAAATATCTAATGCATCTTACTTGATCAGAGTTGAAGTGTGCTTCAGGGGTCAGTTATCTGGAGAATTTGTATGTCCTTGGGTCAGGAATTATTCTTTTAAACTGGAATATCTTTATAATTCAGCCAAACGAATGGATCTTTCCTATTATACCATGGCATTATCATCTAAGTACACAAAAGCTGCTAACACATGGCATACTTAATCACCATTACAAGCTGCCAACAGATGCATCAGTCAACAAATCTATTCTAATCGTGTCCTGGAAAGAAGTGTTTCATGCCTTTGGAGGTTGACATCTGCACCAGGCAGAAGTGCAAAAAAGTTTTAAGGTCCACATTAATTGATACCTGATAGGTGCATTTGAGAAAACATGAACGTTGCTCAAAGGATGTTTTGAAGAACACAGAACACATATTAATAACTATCACTGTTAACATTTTAAAGTTTAACAACAGATTAAGTTGGGTGATAAGTACATATGTGACTGAATCATGAATTCCGCAAGTGCTGGAACCATGTCTTAAACATATTTGCATGCCCCACAGTGCCTGGCGCAGTGCCTGGTAAATTGAATGCTCTCAATAAATATTTGATGATAATGAGTATTCTATTTTACATCTACATCAAACCAAAACATCAAGCTGACGGAAAGGGAATTTTTCACTTTTAGATTCCTTTACTCCCTTATACTCATACCCTGTGTAATTGCTTTTTAAAAATCAGACAGTGTGAAACTTTCTAACTAAAAAGAAATATGCAAAAATGCAAAAGACGATAGAGAGAGAGGTACCACATTTGCAAGTAAAGAGGAAAGTTTTGGAAATATTTTATGTTGTTACTTAGGCTCTGAAATAATGATTAGGTAAGTTTTGACCCCTTGGAGGTATGTTACATTTTCATTGTATTTTGGGACCATGGCATCCAGGCAGTAGAAATGTAGACAATGATACACAGGCATGATACAGCAATAAATAAGTGCTCATCTTTTGCACAATTACTGCCATACTGTTTTGGTATTGTATTTGCTTTCCTCAAATAATTATTAGCTATATATAAATAATATACTTTAGTCCCTCGCTACTGGAAAATAGTGTTTGACATTAAGGAAAGGTCAGGTATTATGAGTGGGAAACCACAATGTGCATTGCCTTTAAGGATTATTGAATTAAGAGGTACATATATTTGACAAAGTATAGAAGTCAAATAGCTACCGTGTTAGCAGTGCCATTTTACATGCCATAGATTTATTGACATTTAATAATATTTTTAAAGTTTAAACTGTGAGTACTTAGTATGCATTATGATGTAAAATGTAGTATCACACACCTGAAGATTACATGAGAGCATTTTAACCGGGGAAAATTAACCAATTCTTTGGACATCAGATTGGAATATAACTTAAACAAAGGTGTTTAATTTTAGAAAGCACAAAAAATTAAGTCACTTTTGTCTGTTAAGTTGTATCTGTTGACCTAGGGGACAAGTTAAATCAATATAACACCCACTTACACACATCAACACACACTCTTTCCATGGGCCCAAGTTGTATTTTGATGTTTGGATGTGACAAATGGATTCTGCAACTCACAAGGATGCTTGTGCTATAGATGTCATGGTAGAAGGTTTCCAGATGAAATGAGGAGAAAAACAAAAAACATTTTTTGTCCAACTCCATGCCTTTCACTGAAGTGTAAAATGACAGTGTAAGTTTTATATTCAGAAATATCACAGGAGTAATCAAAATAAGTATATGTACTCAAGGTTCTAGAATATGTACTCACAACTTCATTTTTTGTTTTCTGATAGACCACACAATTTCTGCCCTTAATTCTGGAGTCTCCTATTTTATTAGTAGTATATTTGATCAGTAAATAAAATATTTTAGCAGAGCTTGGAAATCAAAAAAACTTAAGAATCTTTATAGAACTTTCATAATATATTTTATATGCCAATCAAGTTGTATAAGTACTTCATGGGGACAAATTGATTTATATTAATCAAATTTAGCAGTATCTATGTTCCAAGAGCTTTGGAAACATTAAATTCAAACCTGAAATGCAATTTAACCCCAGGTAGATGTTCTTGTTTGCCATTACCTGAATGATTACATGGCCTTTGAAACTTACACAAGCTTGAAATGTACCCAAAATGTTGGACTCCTCGGAGGAAACATGTATAGCAATGTATAACGATAATACTTTTATTTGAAACTGAACCAAACACCCATAACATATGTGCCTTTCACCTTATTTTTTCTAGTAATACATCAAAGCAAGAAAGTTTTAAAAAGAGAGAGGGATGTAGAATTTCATATGAAATTTGAAAGCATTAGTTCAGTTTTTGTGTTATCGTTTTGTGTTTTAAAAGTATGTTTTTCTCTACCTTTGTTTTATTTTTTCCCCTTGGACAAAAATGTATCATCATAAGATTGTGATCTTTTACACTGAAATGAGTTTACAGTTTAAACACTAGGAAGTTCAGCGACCTGGGAATTAGGAAACTCGTTTCTGAAATAAACTGTACCACCATCCGGTCATGTAACTTTGGGCAAATCATGAAACCTCTCTAGACCTTGTAGATGTTGTTCACAATGCTGTAAAGTGAGGCTATTGGAATAAATCATTTAAAAGGTGTTTATGTTAAGGCTTTCCTTAGCATCTACCAGAGTGTAACCACTACACAGAGGGACCCAAAGGGAAATACCTGGACCTGGACTTTTTATTGCCAACTTGGGCCTCTATCCTAAATCTGCTCTCCTACTTAAAGAAAGTGGACTGAAAACAATGCAGAATTGCCAGAGACACCTTTTATGGTCCCTTCTTAGAGCCTAAGCATCCAACCAGAGGACACAGCCCTTTAGCTGCATTTACCCTGGGCACCTCCTTCACTTTTTTTTTTTTTTTTTTTTTGAGATGGAATCTCACTCCGTTGCCAGGGCTGGAGTGCAGTGGCACCATCTCGGCTCACTGCAACCTCCACCCTCCAAGTTCAAGCGATTCTCCTGCCTCAGCCTCCTGAGTAGCTGGGATTACAGGCACCTGCCACCACATCCAGCTAATTTTTTGTATTCTTAGTAGAGACGGGTGTTTCACCATGTTGGCCAGGCTGATCTTGAACTCCTGACCTCGTGATCCACCCGCCTTGGCCTCCCAAAGTGCTGGGATTACAGGCATGAGCCACAGCACCTGGCCTCCTTGACTTTCTTTTTAGCCTTTCAGTGCTGGGGATTCCCTAACCCATAAAAAAAAAAAAAAAAAAAAATCCTTACTTACAAATTTACTGGAAAGTTATGATAGGATATTGTTCTGTGGTAGTCCACAATTATTACTGTGATGAGATTGCTACGATGCAGTGGTGGTGGCATGGTTGTGGTGGTGATGACATTGACAAGAGTCTGGTCACTAGGAAAATACAAAATGCATTATTGGTAACTTCATTCAATTTACTTAGATAAGAGTTTGCTTTCAATCTCAGCCTCCAGTTGCAGCTATTTTGACAGACTTGAAGGGAGCAGCAGGTAGAGGACCTACTACAATCTGAGTGTTGAAACCTAACCCGCAAGAGGTGGGCCTTTGGGAGATGATCGGGACTTAGCTTAGGTCATGGGATCTCCGCCTTCATGAATGAGATTAGTACCTCCTATAAAAGATGCCTGAGGGAGCCTGTTTACCCCTTCTACTATGTGAAGACACAGCTAGAAGGTGTCATCTTTGAAGTAAAGAAAAAGCCCTCACCAGACACCAAATCTGCTGGTACCTTGATCTTAGACTTCCTAGCCTCCATAACTTTAAGAAATAAAACAAATAATCCAGTTTACGGCATTTTGTTACAGCAGTTCAAATAGACCAACGCAAGACTTTTCCTGATAGTTTCAGAATAGCATAATGGTTAATAGCACAAGCTCTGAAACCAGCTAGCCTGGGTTTCATCTGGTTCTACCACTTGCCATCTGTGAGCCTACATAGGCTGCTCATCCTCCCCGTATCTTGGTTTCCTCTTCTATAAAAATGATACTTACATCTTAGCCATCATGTGAACATCAATTCCATAATGTGTATATTACATTTTTTTCAGATAAATAAATTCTCAAAAGGGTTAGCTATTATTAACTACCATTATAACCTGTGATCCAGTCTTTCTGTCATATTAGTTTCATTTCTTTTAAACATTTTTCCAATTTCAGGATGAAAGGTTAGAAAATGATTTCTGTGTTGCAACTTTCCCAAATATATCAGGATATTAACATTTTAGTGGCTTTAAAAATACCAATTTTACTTTTATGATTTTCCAGCCATTCAAACTGATGTTACATAAATATATATTTCTTCAAAGGTCTTAATAAAACAGTAAACAAAAGGCAATGAAAATGGTTTGTTAACATTTACATAGGGCCACCTATGAGTGGTGAGATTTCTGGTAACTTTTCCTATATTCTTTCTTTGCGTATGACCTATTAACACTTTTATTTTCTCAGAATTGGCACTTGTAAAAAATAGTTGCTCACCTCTGCCTGAAGTCATTATCGCACATTGATTATCAGTCAGTACCTTAGAGGAATTAGTTGCCAGTCAGGGACACTAAGAATCCTCACAGGATAGATATTTGAAGGACAGCAGAAGCTGAAGAGCAGGGAAAAGTGTTTTCAGGAAAAAAGAAATAAAGGTGTAAAGGTGTCTTTGGTGTTGATTAAATACAGTGGGCTATGTCAAGGGCTTCACGTGTTCCTTTGTTGCAGTATATTTTCTATTACCAAAAACGAGCCTTCCTTACTTGAAGGTAACCATCACAAATTCCTCCTTTTAAAAATAAGGTTAAGTCACTTGCCCAAGGTTGCATCTATGAAAGAGTCAAAATATAAAACCAAATGGGTTTGAGTCTTGCAATTTTTCCAAGGCCTTGTGAATTATCCTATAATAATAAGATAAATATGTTTTTTAACATTTGCATATGCTTCTGCAGTTAAAAATATTTTTTGTGAAGTATTTCACCTAATCCCCACACATACATACACAAAAAATCCTGTTGAATATCATTATCCCATTTTACAGATGAAATTGGAAATCTGAGGGTGTGCAATTAATTTAAAATCATATTGCCAGAGCTGGATCTTAAATCCATAAATTCTGATTCTGTCCAGTGTCTTTCCAGTGTCCCACACTATTTTCATTCATTGGTTGATTACACATACAAAGTATCAAAATGAAGTCTAAACAAGCCAAACCCTCACCCCCAAACCAAAACTGTGATTCTTGTTCACAAAAACACATAACTTAGTGTGAGAAATAAAATATACATTCACAAAAGAACTAACCCCTTTCAGAGTACAGATCAACGAATACAGGATTAAACATAATTTGTGTGTATGATTCCAACTGCCCCTCAAACATTCCCTACAACTCCATTTTCCCTAATATCTAAATCAGTTTTGGAAGAAGGAACATAATGTATGCATTTCTTTCACCATCTCTCAGTTTTCACAGATTTGGGGATTCATCCCTTCCTTTCGTTATTCTACACTTATTAAATCCTACTGATAGCCAGGCTCCTGTGTACCATGCAATAAGGCTATAGTGTAAAATAAATAAATAAATAATAAATAAATAAAAGCACCATCTTTCCTTCATGGAGTTTACCAACCCTTGCAGTGCTTAGTGGAAAACTTCTACTTCAATCGATAGCAACATTAGTTGGAATCTAGATTCCAAAAATTTCCTAACACTTCCTTCTCTTCAGCAATTCCCTGTTTTAAGTGCAAGGCTGCTTTAAGTGTAGCTGTTTGTAAGACAGGGGAGATTATGATCATACTCCCATTGTGATGACCTTCACCTTACCATTCTTTTCATTCCTGATTAACGTTCAGTGGCCTCGTCGGAGATTCTCCTTTACTATGCCAGCCTGCCACTTCCAGATATGTTTCACCTCCCTTCTTTGCCTGCACCACTCAGAACAGGATTTCTGGAAACCTTTTGTGCAAGCTATAATAATGTTTCTTTTTCTAAATATACTGATAAAATATGAATGCAACTGATTATGATATTAATCAAGGATTAGAAAAGGGAGTGGTTCCACAGTAGCCCATTTTAACCCTCTATTTCACTCATGTTGGTGAGGAATAGTTTTCTAATTTCAAATATTAGCCAGGTGCAGAACTAAGTGAGACTGTAAGTCTTGGTGGAGCCAGTTACCTGTGTCCTTTTCCTTGATCTTCCATCTGAGTTTGGACTGTTTCTTAACTGCGTTTGTAATATTCTTGTGCTGATTGCCCAGGTCCCTGAGGATTGCTAATGTGAAGTGCACTAGACCTATATATGTATGGCTGTCAGTGCACAAAGTTTCTAGTTGATACCATAATCCAAAGGACCAGGGAGAGCACTCTAACTCAGCTGGGGTGTCTGGATGGCCTAATCCTCCGCTGGAAAGAGTTCATAAATTTTTTCGTGTGTCATTCTGATACGGACAGGAGGCAGGGAAATACTGGGTAGAAGAGGGCAGTCCCCAGTGAGGTCCCCATCCTCAAGCCTGGACAAGTGGCCCAAAATGAGAACTTGACCTCCCCGTTCTCCCACTCGAATGTTACCTTTTCAAAAACCACCCTGGTCTGCCCTGTCTCCCATCTTGTACCCACGAAAACCCCAGGCTTCACTGGCAGAGGAGCAGGAGAGAAGGAAAAAGAGAAGAAGGAGCTTGACATCAGTGAAAAGCAGCCTTGACTTCATAGGAATAGCTTGACAGCAGGACCTCAAAGAAGAGTTCAGCTGGGGATAGTCAATTTCCAGGGGAAGACTAGCTTCCCATTCCATCCACTTTCCAGCTCTCCATCCCTTCCCACCGAGAGCCACTTCCAACAGCAATAAAATCCCTGGCGTTTATCATCTTCAGTTTGCTTGTGTAACCTGATTCTTCCTAGATGCCAAACAAGAGCTTGGGATACAGAGGGCTGTCACACTGGGCTGTTAAACACGTAAGCCATTCATGGATGACGAAGCTAAAAGAGCGCACTGGAACACACACCCTCTGGGGCTCCAGAGATTGTGGGTGTCCCCCTAGATGCTGCCATGGTGTGGCACAGAGTTCTGCTCCTGCTGGTGCCCCGAAGCGCTCATCCCAGCCCCTGCACTCTCTCACCTGTATGCTCCCCGTCCCGTGAGGGATTGAGAGCCCTGGGCTGAGTAAACAAGCCCCCCGTTTTATGAATACCATGAAGGCATCAGACAAAAATTTCCTGTTTCAGTTCTAGCATTATGAGAGCTCTCACAGAAATCATCATTTGCTTTATAGTAAAGGAGACCAAGTCTTCCCTGTGTTTTCATGGTTGCTAGTATATGGTCTTCTTTCAAGTTCATCACCAAGTTCATCTCACTGTCCAGATCTACATCTTTGAAGACCTCCATTAGTCTACAGGATTTGTAGCCAACCAAAAAATTGCTAAAGAGAGTTGCCATTTATCTTATACACTGGCAGACTCTTTTTTTCAAAGTGATTCTTGAGCATTGGATTGTATCAAATAACCAGTTCCAGCCCTTTGAGGTTCTGTTAAATGCATTTTGAATTCTGTGAATTTGCTGAAGCCTTCAGTCAAATAATTTGAAGACAGGGGTACAAATAGGGTCAGATTCTTTAGGTCTGAAAAATATTACTCTCAAGTTTCAATTCCCATTTTTTCCAATAACTTTCTCTAAGTAGAACAATAATATACATGTTTATTTTACACAATTATTTTAGAAATTGTCTAAGCTAAAAGTGGTATTGACTTATTACAATTCAGACTACTCTTGGCCAGGTGCAGTGGCTCACACCTGTAATCCCAGCACTTTGGGAGGCCTAGGGTGGCGGATCACCTGAGGTCAGGAGTTCGCGGCCAACCTGGTCAACATGGCAAAATCCCGTCTTTACTAAAAATACAAAAATTAGTTGGACTTGGTGGCATGAGCTTGCAATCCCAGCTACCTGGGAAGCTGAGGCCCGAGAATCTCTTAAACCCGGGAGGCAGAGGTTGCAGTGAGCCAAGATGGCACCACTGCACTCCACCCTGGGTGACAAAGCGAGACTGTCTCAAAAAAAAAAAGTACTCTTAATATACACGCAGTTAACATTTTCTTGGTATCTAGTCTGGCTCAGGCACTGGGATATTAACTGATACCACAAGGATCAATGATTACATAGTGTCTAACTTTGAGATCACAGTAATATAAATTAAGTGAGTTAACTAAAAAAAATCAAGAAAATACAGGATCCAAGAAGGTCCTTTACAACTGTAGAAGTTACTTTGTGCTAACTTTATCATAAACTTGGAAATTTAATAACAATTGTTAATAATTGCATAACATTCACAATGTACCAGATATGTTCTAAGTAATTCTTTATCCCTAGAAAACATTACTATTCCTCTTTTGCAAACGAGGAAATTGAGACACAGAGAGATAATGCCACTGGAGTAATTCCAGACAACTCAGAAACTGAACCCAGGCAGCTTGGCTTCAATGTCCAACCTCCTAACAAGTTCATGGTACAGCCTCTCACTAAACTCTGCTCTTGACCACTGGATCTTCAACTGCCCTCTTCTTCCCCGTTTTGAAAGTTTTACACCTTTCTTATTCTCCTATCTCGTTACACTATTATAATTGCCTGGAATGCTCTTCTTTCATCTGCCTGTGACACTCACTCTTACTTAGCATACAAAACTCAATTCATGGTTTACTCTCTCTCTTGAATCTTTAGTCTAATTTAGAGAACCTCTAGATTCCCATAGTATCTTGTGAATATGTATGTGTACAACTAATATTTGTTGAGCATTGATATGTATTAAGAGATAAGGCCTTCATATGGATTATTTTGTTCCATCTTTGCAACAACCCTATAGGGAAGGCACTCCATTTCACTGGAAGAATATTAGGACATCATCATAATTAAGGAAATGGCTTAAGGTTAGAATTAATTAATTAATGATAACTGACAATGTCAGAATTCCAACTCAGACAATCTGATTCCCAATGCCTTGCTCTTAAGCATCATACCTATATGTGTGTTGCATACATGTGCACACACAAACAAAATTACAATCCCAGTACTTGCTTCATTGAGCATCTCACCTTTACTGAAAGCATGTTGAGAGTCAGCCATGGCTTATTTTATTTTCTATGCCCAGATCCTACCACAGTGCCTAACAAATAAATACAGCTTAAAATCTTAACTGCTGTTAATCTTTCTTATTGTACCTTATTGGTCCCTTGGGGTTTGTTTGTTTGTTTGTTTTGCTTTTAGTCCTTCACCTGATATTTGCTTTATGTTGTTTCCCAGGACTTGAAACCTTAGCCTTTTCAGTCTCTCAAGATTGACTACTATGGCATTAGCTCCCACCTGTTATACACATGATTTCCAAATTCAAATACCTGTACTCTCTTGGAATTTATCCTTCTCCATACCTTTGTGCATTCTGAACCTTCTGCCTGGAATGTCTTTCTTTCCTTTCTCTGACCTAAAAACTCCAATCTTTTCTTCTGGATTCAGCTCAGCCATGAGTTCTGTTAAGTTTATATGTTCCTTCCATTTTAGTTCTTATCTACGTTTCTTTGGTAGCATTATCTTGTGAATTGCATCATATTACAATTATGTTTACCTGTATCTCTTGACCTTAGGAGATTATCAAAAAGAGCTATGCTATATTCATTTTGATGTCCTAGTTCCTGGAAAAGTGTATCACAGAAAGTGTGCTCGGAAAATTCTTTAATAAATGAATGAATAAGAAGTCTGAAGAATATATTTTTAGTGACACTATATTTCCACCATTTTTTTTTTGGGAAGGTGCTTTTTATTGGGAAGCTATGTGTTAACATTCCATAATTTTATAATGAAAGTAATTTAAAGATAGCATAAACAAACAGTGTGTTATCTCTACTTCAAATATAGATTTAATGTAAGGAGATTAATATTTTATTCTGTCTTTTTATGCCTTTTCAATGTGTAATTAACAATAGGAGGACATATTAACCTTATCACTAATATCCAAGCTTCTGCTTTTTGAAGAGTCAAAATCCTTTGCCCAACTTGTGCTTGCCCCAGGTCACGAGTCCACATCAATGCTTCTGGTACAGAAGCAATTTTTTCTCTTGACTAGGGTAGCAGGGTCATCTGATTGGACTTTCCATGGTCCTGGCTGAATAGGAAGGGAATTAAATTGCAGTGTCAAAGGAAATTACTCATTCTAAGAAGCATTCACACATTATCTATGACCAAAACCATCTCTGACACTCATTTATGATTAAAATTAAAAGTAAGAAAGAAGAGGCAGTTTGGCAGCACTTCTGTGAAAATAAAAATGTGAGGACCAAATTAAATCGATGGTGCTGGTCTGTAGCACACCAGATAAGAAAGTGGTTTTCTCAGTGGTGTTTTAGAATTGAGAGGCATACCCAGTGAGACAGGAGAGGAAATGTATGCTCCAGTGTGAGTTAGTCTATACAGAACTTACTTCTAGAACAAACCTTATTTAGGTTGATGGCCAATAAATTGAAGTCACCCAGACATTCTCTCATGGAAAGTTGTAAGGAAGCAAACTTTTTTTTTTTTTTAATGGAGCCTTAAAGATCTTAAAGGAGAAACCTTCAATAAAACAAGACCATTTTCCACATCATCAATGGACACGCACTGCTCTCCTTTTATTTTTGCCATAGTCCCAATCATATGTTTGAAACCTATCACATGTCTAAGGTAATTGGTGGTTACAAGGAATGGTGGAAAACATAATTTCTTGATAACATATCCCTGAAATAACATGGAGTTGAGGTCAAAATATATCCTTTAAGACATTAGAAATTATGCAGCCTGGCTTTAAAACTGTGCTGAATCCTTTGTCTGTACAAGAAATAAAATTAGAATGTTAGATTTAAAAGGAAACTCAATATTGATTATTAGAAGTAAAAATATATTTTTTGAAAGGCGATGGAACTATTTTAGTTTCTGGAATAAATATAGCAACAAAGATAGTTTAAAAGAGAAAGGCCTCTAGATTTATTTAAAGACATGTCATCTCTGTGGCCTCTTCACAAAGGGCAGACAAAACAAAAATGATTTATCAGCAGGGCCATTTACCTTTTAGAAAACTGTGATTTGTTTTTTATGTAGGCCTATTTTTATACTTTTATTTTATTGCCTGGCACTTAAGCACTTAAGAATGTTTTTCTTCAAACATCAGTTTTCTCAACCTTGTAAGCATTTATATTAGCCTTATAAAAGCAAGCTCTTTTCAAATTTGAAGTAACAGTTTACTATTTATTTCATTCTGATTCTTAAGCATTTTAATGGAAAGATACTTACGCCACTCTCATGTGACCATACTACTAGATGGTTCTACATTTCTATAAAAACATGTCTGTAGAGCTCACTGGGAGTTACATATATTTGTATATCTATGATGTACCTGCCTGCTAAAGCTCATCAACATTAATGAAGAATTAGTGCCAATTACTCTAGTAAATGCTAGTAACTGCACTTATTGTAAATCAAAATTTGAACTAAACAAATACAAATTCAAATTCTAGGTTTTTATATTTTCCTTTAGGAAATGTGAATTCTAATGAAAACTATTTATTTCCTGAGAAACTAATAGAAGATGGGTAGTTGTTACTGTTTTTCAGGCAAATGTATTCAACGCAGACTGTGAAACTGACTGTGTCTATGAGTTGAACTAGACTTAGAGTTAGTGACAGTCAGATTTCCAGAACACTGAACCTGTGAAACAAAGATTTTTTTGGATCCTGCTTTAGGGCTAGAATTTTAATGTACCAAACATAAGTATTTAACAACAGATAACCATTTTCAGAACAACCAAAATTTCTCACCTGAATATTTCCCCTTAGTAAGATTATTGTAATAAATGCCCAAATTAATCTACTAAAATATTACTTAAATGTCCATATGTCTTAGATCCTATGTTGAGTCCATAGAAATTACAACAAATACTGAGGAATTAGAGTTACAGTGGAATTTATCAAATCAAATTAAATCTCCATTCCAATTGTATCGTGTACCTTTGACAATTTTCTGTGCATTTTTTATGATCTTGAAAGAAATCAATTGATCTTGTCTGAATTTTGCTGTGCCACTAAATGATATGAATCTGTGCCATCACTATGATTCCTGGGTCAGTCTACTATTTTATAGCAAATGATAGCTGGAAAAAGATTCCATCTGGCAATTTAGTGACAGTTTTAACCAAGTATCAGTGGAATTCATATTTGCTTTGGTCACTCTAATAGGTTTAAAAAAAATCAAAGTAATTTGATAAATTTCAATTTTCCATTAAGTAACTTATTTTTCTTAATGTAGTTCTTAATACACATATTAAGTATCTTACACTTAATATGCTATTTTATCTTTCAACAGCATGGTGAGGTCAATATTTCCTCACCTTATAGGCGAAAAAATCAAGACTCATAAATTTAGCCAAATTTTCCTCTGACACACTGCTAATAGGTTGTGGGATTTAGATTTGGGATCAATTCTTTCTGTTTGCAAAGTTCAGCTGTTTATCCCAACACCAGTTTTTCCAAATTGCACTCTGTGTTTTTCTAGAAATGTCTGTCAATAGATACTCTGAGAAAAAAGTATGCAAGTAACTTTTTTTCTAAAATAAATATTTTTAATGTATACGTAAATAAGATAATAAATACATGCTTACTATTATTATACAACAATCTTTTTTTCTTTTTTTTTTTTTTTTTAGACAGAATCTCAGTTGCTGGGATTACAGGTATGTTCCACCATGCCCAGATAATTTTTGTATTTTTAGTAGAAATGGAGATTTACCATATTGGCCAGGCTGGTCTTGAACTCCTGAATTCAAGCAATCCCCCTACCTCGGCCATCCAAAGTACTGGGATTACAGGCACGAGCCACCAGGCCTGGCCAACAATCTTTCTTTAACAATAAATTGTTATATTTATAACTGTGTGTATAATAAAAACATGTTTTAAGGACCAATGAAAGATTAGCACAAAATTCAGAACTATCGTTTCCTTGTGTCTGAGCTTAGGCTACTATAACAAAATACCACATGCTAAGTGGTTTAAACAACTGACACTTATTTCTGATAGTGACGTAGGCTGGGAATTCCAAGATCAGGGTGCCAGCATACTCAGTTTTGGTGAGGAAGGCACATGGCTGCCTTTTCACTGTATCCTCACAAGACGGAGAGAGAGAGAGAGAGAGAGGGTGTGCACTGGTGCTTCCTCTTCTTCTAAGGAAACTAAATCCAATTGCTGGGGGTTCACCTTTAGGACTTCATCTGAACCTAATTACCTCTCAAAGGCCCCACCTCCTAATGCCATACACCTAAAACATTTGGGAGTGGAACTTCAACATATAAATTTTGAGGAGACACAAACATTCAATCCATAATAGCTAAGGTGGCAAATAATTATGTGGTAGTTTAAGGGAGTAAAACACAAAAAACTGTAAGTTATTGTCAATAATCTGGTTTATGGATTTTGTGGTAGATTGACATGTGGTCATTATATTACAAAGAAAAAATAATTTTTTTTTTTTTTTGAGAAAGAGTCTCCCTCTGTTTCCTGGCCAGAATGCAATGGCGCAGTCTCAGCTCACTGCAATCTCCACCTCCCAGGTTCAAGCAATTCTCATGCCTGAGCCTCCCAAATAGCTTGGATTACAGGCACACGTCACCACGCCCTAATTCGATGTTCTATGATAGCACATTGGTAGCCTGAGATTGGCCATGATGTGAGTATTTATACACAGAAATGGCAAATGTTATAAATCAGGTTTAATTTATTGTTTTGTTAATTGTCTGGACTTAAGAAAGTGACACAGAAAATGTTAATACAGCAGATTATAGACCGGGCACAGTGGCTCATGCCTGTAATCCCAGCACTTTGGGAGGCCGAGGCTTGCAGAAGTCTTGAGGTCGGGAGTTCGAGACCAGCCTGACCAATATGGAGAACCCTCATCTCTACTAAAAATACAAAATTAGCTGGGCATGCTTGTAATCCCAACTACTCAGGAGGCTGAGGCAGGAGAATCACTTGAACCCAGGAGGCGGAGGTTGTAGTGAGCCGAGATCATGTCATTGCACTCCAGTCTGAGTGACAAGAGTGAAAAAAAAAAAAAAAAAAAAGCAGATTCTATTTAAAAGCGTGTTTTGTCCAGAGCTGTTACAACATCAGTAACATAAATAATCAAGGAAATATTTTTCTCGTATTTAAAAACTATTTATTTTCTAATTTGGCAAAGAAACAGCAAATGCTATTGATCAAGTGAAGTTCCAGCATACATCTTTGTTTATTCACTTTTATGTTATTCATTAAGGTAAACAAAAATATTAACCAGCATTTTCATCAGAACTGTATTCATTCATCAATAATAACTTCATTCATCAGACTTCTTTGCCAAATTGACTAGTAAATAAACTTTACTCAAAATCTGATTTTGTGACACGGTTGAAAAATTATAAAAACTGGCAATGAATTTTTGAAAGAAAGAGCCATATTGAAGTATAGGTATATAAATTTATAATCAATAATATTATATTTTTTATTACTGATAAAGTTAATGCTACATGGCATCTGGTTTCTAAGTGATCCAAGAGAGGAAGAACCAGAGGAAACGATATGCTTTTTATGACCCAGCCTTAGAAATCACATAGCGTCTTTCTTCATGAAACAAACCCAAATATAGGGTAGCTCTCAAAGAGTGGTTGGTTATTAATAGATGCAAGTCACTAAGCCTGGGCCACCTCCAAGCATAGGCTGTATCCTCTCTCTCTCTCTCTCTCTCTCTCTTTCTCTCTCCCTGCTGCACTTATCCAAGATGATACATTGCCATTGCATCTCAAGAACAGCTGCCAGTGTGCCATTGACACATACGCATTTTAAAGAATCCCTTTGGCCAAATAACTTTTGATAGCCATGCATTCTGCTACATTGTCTCATCTGTTCTTATCATCACAAAATCAATCCCTTCCTCAAAGTAACTGGAAGATTAACCACATTTTTGTTAAAATATAAGAAAGACAAGTGATAAATTATCCATTAATACAAAAATAAAAAATAGAGATACAGAAAATAATTTTCACTTTGTAAATATTAATGCAACAGAATCTGTACAGCACCTAGAAAATTCAGGCGAACTGCTTTTAGTCAACTAATCATAACAGTCCTAGATTCAGAATTATTTTGTGAAAGAATGAGAGAAAAAGAGAAAGAGAAAGGCAAGAAAGAAAGTGGAAAGGAAGAAACTATATGTAAAAATGTAAAAATGCTTAGAATATTTTTCATTCATATTTTAAAATTCATTAGTAAAAATATAGATATTCAACTATTATGAAGTTTGAAATATTCATTATGTATTATATTCATTTAACTAAGTACCATTTCAAAAGATTTAAGCTTTTGTTGGATCTATTCTGGATTCTGAATTTCATCAAAAAAATATTTTTTAATATTTCTAGCCTCTATTGTATCACATTTGATTTTCTACGACAAGATATAAGACAGCAATAGCAGTACTTTGCTTTTCCATAACAGTTTCCACAGCGAGTTTGTAAAAGCACTGTCTGTTAACCCAAGGCTAAGTTACACACTGAGAAATGTTGACGGGTATTTGGGGAGTGGAGGATGAGGTAAAAGGGGAAAGAGGTGGAGACATTCACAGGAGAATAAAATACTTTCTATAAAGGCTTGCAACGTGTTTGCAAAATGAAAACTATCCATTATGCTTATGTAGAAGTAGGTCAGAGTCACATTTTTGCAATTGCTATAATCCTTTTGGCTGCTGTGAACACCCACTCCACATCTATGGCATTAAAATCTCATAATCAGAAGCAATAATTTATTAAACCATCTTTATCTCAAGAACAGGATCTTCAAGCTCAGTATAGTCCACATCCCAAATTTGATCATGTCAGCATCAGAGACTACTATTAACTTGTGTCTCCTCAAAATTTATATATTGGAGCCCTAACCCTCTATGTGACTGTACCTGGAGATAGGGACTTTAGTGAGTAATTAACATTACTTAAGGTGATAAAAGTGGAGTCCTAATTCAGTAAGACTGTGGCTTTATAAGTAGAGAAAGAGATCTCTCACTTTCTTTCCCCACTTCCTACCCCACCACATGATGGCACAATGAGAAGATAGCCATCAATAAAGAAAGATGAGAGCTTATACTCAGACAAAGATCCGAAACTGAAGCAGCTGGTACCTTGATCTTGGACTTCCCTGCGTCTAGAACTATGAGAAATAAATTTCTATTGTTTGAGCCAAGCAGTTCATGCATTTTGCTACGACAGTCTTAAGTGACTAAGATTTTGATACCAAGAAGTGGGGTGCTGCTGTAACAAATACCTGAAAATGTGAAAGTGGCTTTGGAACTTGGTGATGGGTAGAGGCTAAAAGAGTTTTGAGGTGCATGCAAGAAAAAGCCTAGATTTCCCTGAAGCAACTGTTGGTAGATATATAGACATTAACACAATCCTGCTGAAGGTTCAGAAGGAAAAAGGAGGGCTGAAGAGAAAGTGTTCATCTTCTTAAGCAAAGATATAGTCACGAATAGGATGTTGGTAGAAATATGAACATTAAAACCCATTCTGGGTTGGGTGCACTGGCTCATGCCTGTAATCGCAGCACTTTGGGAGGCTGAGGCAGGCAGATCACCTGAGGTCAGGAGTTTGAGACCAGCCTGTCCAACATGGCAAAACCCCGTCTCTACTAAAAAAAACACAAAAGATAGCCAAGTGTGGTGGTATGTGTCTGTAATCCCAGCTACTCAGGAGGCTGAGGCAAGAGAATTGCTTGAACCCGGGAAGTAGAGGTGGCAGTGAGCCTAGATCATGCCACTGCACTCCAGCCTGGATTACAGAGCCAGACTGTCTCAAAAAAAAAAAGTTTCTGGCAAGGTCTTAGATAGAAATGAGGAACAGTTTATTGTAAACCAGCGAAAAGGTGATACTTATAAAATACCAAGGAGCTGGACTGAATTGTTACCTGGTATTTTGTGGTAGAACTTGCAAGCAACGCAATTGGATATTTAGCTGAGCAAATTTCTAAGCAAAATATGGAAGATGCCGCATGGGTCCTTCTTATGCTTATAATAAAATGTAAAGAAGGCATTGTTACACAAAAAGGAATCAGAACTTTGATATTTAGAAAATTCCTCATATTGCAAAAAATAAGAAAGCTTGTTTTAAAGAAAATACTAAGGGTGTGGCTGAACAACAAGTTGATAAAAAGATCATGGATGCATTTCACGGACTTAATCAGGCATCTCTGCAAAAGCCAGGAATACAGATGAGATTAAACCAGCAGAGACATTGACAGTTTTTACTAAAAAGGGCAGAGAAAGCAGGACAAATGCAAGAAGCCTATCGGGCTTCTTGGATTCTACAGGCCTTAGACCATTAAGCTATTCAGCTGGGAATGTGCACTTCTCAGAAAAGGGAAGAATGAAACTGAAGATGAATCAAAAATCATCAAGCATGTCACTCCCACCACAGGCCCAGAGGGCAAGGCTACTCCTCCTTTGTTTCAGCAAACCAGGTAGCCACCACAGAGGCCAAGTGCGTAGGGCCACCCCACAGAGCTGAAGAAGCAGAGCTGCACTGCAGAGCCAATGGAGTGATGTTGACATCCCATAGGCGTGGAAAATAAAGCATCAAATTAAAGAGAATTACTCCCAAGCCTTAACATCTAACGGATGTTAGCTTCTCCTGTAGCTAAGAGTCTCTAAAATGCACCTCCCCAACAGACACACACACTTATGTACAAACACACATCCCTGGTTTAATTCAGATGTTCCTGGTGTTTTAAAACAAGGCAACGATAAACTTATCCTTTTGTAATTAGAATCTATTTCTTGACAGTAGCCCTTCTCCTTCCCATCTGCTCCACTTCTCTGACCAAAAAAGGAACAATTCATATTTTAGTTCCAGAAAGGGAGTGGTGACATGGGGAGGGAGTTGTTGAAAACAATTTTATTAAACACTTCAGATGATTTCTCTGAACTTGGCTAAAAGTAAACATACATTGAGATGAAAATGCTTGAGTTTGAGAGCCAGACTTTAGAAATGTTAAAAAAAGAAAAAAAACAAAACCAAGAATAAATAGCACCACAACCAACAACAACAACAAAGAAAGGTCTAACAATGAACAGCTTTCGAGGACTACTCTTTCTTGCTGTCATTAAAAAATAAAAACGTTTTAAAATTAGGATGATATAAAATATGAGATGGCTGACCAAGCCTTTCCAGTGTAATACCGGGACACAGTAAACAATTACATTATATAAACCAACCATCTGAGAAGAAATGATAATTAAAGTAATGCATCTGCATGCTTCATTGATTTATGAATTTGTTTAATGATTCCTGTTCAGAGTAGCAAAAGCTATTATGCATTCACTGATTTTAAGAGACAATATATAACTGCATGACCTTTTGCTGCACCAGTGGAAGTAATCTGCAGTAATACTCCAAGAGTTTCAGTCACACTGATTTTTGATTACGCTTAAATCATATATATTTTTACTTCACTGAAAAAGTTTTATGACTGTATATTCATAACTATTGATTGTTTTGGAAGGAATCATGGAACCCAAGCAAAATTGCCTCCCAAGAGCTAAGCTTAGGCTTAAATCAATGCAAGCAAAGCCATTAAACCGTGTTGGGGATATTGGCACCAGGGCCGTCTGCATGTCTCGCTCTATAGCACTGAAGAGGTGTCTGCTTGTAACCAGGTGCTGCTGGACAAATGCTGAGTGATAGGTGGCCATTCTTATCAGGGAATTTCTTTGTTTATATGGTGTTCAGTCACAAGCTGATCCTTCTATTCATGTTGCCTTGTGGTGTAAACTTTGTTTCCATTTTGTTTTAACCTGGGAGCCAGTAAACCTTGGCACACAAGGGAAATCTTGAGTGGGAATCTGAGAAGGGAAAATGGAAATAAGACTAAGTGATCACAGGAATGGCAGGAATGTAGGGATGGTCTTGGTGATCTGAATTTCCAGCTCTTTAAAAAAGTTTTTTCCTTCTACCCCACCCCCACCTACCTTGCACCAATCTCTTTTGAAAGTCAAAGGTAGAGATGTTAAAGACCTGTGTTGTGAGCTACACACACACACACACACACACACACACATCAGCATTCATTCTTTGGAATCGCTAAGTCCAAGCATTCTCTCATCAGCACGTCTATGCTTGACTGGAAGCAGATACAAGAAAAATATAGGAACAGCCAATTTGCCGTATCAGATCAGACCCCATATTTATCTATTTCTGTACATTGCCTCTAGAAGTGACCAGGAGGTAATGTTTCATTAGGAAGGTGGGAGGGAAAAAAATCAAACAACAACAAAATACATTCTATAAGCATGCTTTAGACATGCATTCCCCAGTCAAGAAAGCACTTTGCAATCTTCTGTTCTCATGCTCTTTTACCATTTTTTTTTCTCCTGTGCACCTTCCCAACTCATATCAAATTTAACATAATTACTGCAAATGTCATCTGAGTGTTCCATAAAATATTTGGCAACCTTACAATTTATTGTTCACTTTTCTTTATTCGTCTTGTTTTGAGATTTACCTGTGTTTAAACGTTGATTGTGATTTCAGGAATGAATTTTTAGGGAATAAAACAAAAAATACACTATGCGACAAATAACTAGCTTTGATTTCCTAAGTGCATAGCTATAACTTTGCCTCATACGACTTTATCGTAGGATGCATTGTATTAAATGATACAGTGATTCATTCCACCTGAGAATGTTCAGACAATAATTTATCTGCTTACTGTTGTGAGAAATCTGCTCATAACACTGTAGAGTGAGGTTTATGATTGACCCAATGAACATTTGTAAAAGAGTTGTGTTCTATAAGCTAAGATTAAATTAGATCTTCAAGGATTTTAGTAAAAATTTTCCAAAATCATTTTGGAGGCAATTTGAAAATAATTGCTAAGATTTGAATCTAAAGAATAATTGGTGAACAAGCCAATGTAATGACAACTGATACTGATGAGAAACCAGATGAAAAGATTTAAAGATAGAATTCCTTCAGAACTTGGGGCCAGATTTCATGGAAATACAAAGAAAGCACATAGAAACATAGTCTACCAACGTAATGTCTTTCAGTAGCAAAATTTAATGACAATAAAGCAGGGTTGTGACACTTGACAGGTTTTATGCCTCACATTCTGCAATTTAACATTTTTCAGTTTTTTACATGTAGGCATTTGTTTACGCATGCATTTGGAGAACCTGACTGTGATGGAGCATTAGACAGTGTGACTTAGATGTTAACATTATCGCAATAGCATTGGTTTTGTATGAGCATATCTTTGATCATGAAAAGAAGAATTTTGCTCATTTTTATTGACCTATGACTCAAAGAGATTGTTCTAAATAGGCAATGCTCATTATGTTTTTATTGATTTTCATGAATAAATGCAAAGTTACAGAAATAAAAAATATTTAAACTCTGGAACATATTTCCCACCCCACCAGATTATGAAGATTTAAAACTTGATCAAAATTTGACCCTAAATTATTTGACAATGTCTCCGCAAGCCTTTTAAGGGTCACTTAGCATTTCCATTACAAATCTTGACTTTCAGAGGTTTAATGCTTGGCAGTTTAAAGTTGCAGGAGCCTGGAACTTATACAAGTTGTCAGTCCAGATGTTTTTTATTTATTTGTGTGAGATTGTTTCTTTTCTTCTTCTTTTTTTTTTTTTTAACTGTCTCTTTTTTGTTTCACTGAAAGTGTTTTTGAAACTGCTGGTAACTTCTAAAGCACACAAAAATTAAAAGCTTTAAGCTTTTGTTCTGCACCAGAGCCATAAATACTTTGATTTCGAAATATAAGGTGTACGGAATTACACTTACTTCCCACCCCGTGATGAAAATAAGTCAATCCAGTTTGATTCTAGAATCTCTTACATGTATTATGACAAGGATGATAAATAAAATAAATTGTAAAGTCAACAAGAAATAGAAATCTGAAGATACTAAACCAAATTGAAGAAACCCTATTAAATGGACAAGTTATTTGGCAAATGTACAAAGAAAAAAATGATTCCAGATTAATTGTTTAAAAAGAAAAAAAAAAAGTCCTTGATGTATTTTACCCAGCACGTCAAACCAGCAAGTATGTGGAAGGAGGTTTGAATCCTAGAGGGAAGGTGCTGAATACTCACAATCAAGTTCAAATTAAATAATGTTTTTAATGCTTACATTTTCTGTCAAAAAAGCATTCCTGTTAGCGACTGTGCTTGCTTTTTAAGAACCTGAATGACTACATAGGTGACAAAGTTATAAACCCCTTCAAAGAGCTGACAAGTGTCTAAGTCAGTTTAAAAAGATTAAGAGTGGCTCCCTTGTTCTAAAATTATACAAAAGTGCCATTTCACTTTTCAAGCAATTTGAAAGCCATTCATTTCAGTGGCAGGTAGCCAAAACACAAAAGCCAGAGAATGGCAGCAAAGATGTCATACCGGCATACACAGATGTTTTCCAAAGATTTGTACTGCTTCTAACCTCAAAGGCACAGCCTCAGTAGGTTGCACAGACAAAGGAGTCACAGCAAAGATCTGCACTAGGTGCACACACGTGTGCTGGGTTCTAGCATGCCCCGACTCACCCACAGTGCTTGTGATTCTGTCACTTAACTCTTTCTTTTCTTCTTTTTTTTTTTTTTGAGACGGAGTCTTGCTCTGTCGCCCAGGCTGGAGTGCAGTGGCCGGATCTCAGCTCATTGCAAGCTCCGCCTCCCGGGTTCACGCCATTCTCCTGCCTCAGCCTCCCGAGTAACTGGGACTACAGGCACCCGCCACCTCGCCCAGCTAGTTTTTTGTATTTTTTTTAGTAGAGACGGAGTTTCACCGTGTTAGCCAGGATGGTCTCGATCTCCTGACCTTGTGATCCGCCCGTCTCGGCCTCCCAAAATGCTGGGATTACAGGCTTGAGCCACTGCACCCGGCCTCTGTCACTTAACTCTTGAGCCGCGATGCCCAAGTTAAAGAGTTGAGGGTGACAGAACAGAATTTGTATCATGCCATATATCTGATGGACAAAGTCTCAACATAGCAGTAGACATTCTGATGGGCCACATCTGAGTTTTACTTTCTGAAATCTTGCTGTTTATTTACCTCTGATGAATCAATGAGAATGACACAAAACTCAGCAAAATACACCCACCTGATGTATTTGAAATATAACCTTACACAACCAGCTTAAACTCTAATTGTGAAATCTTGAATTTAAACAGCCTGAAATTGCATAAAGTTTAGTTAAAGTCTTAGGTCAGGCAGTATGCTAGTTCTGGAGGTTCTGGAGGATACTAGATTAGATAAGCAAGATAATCGTGGAAAATGAAAAATTCTGTTATACCTCAAAATTCTAGCTTCAATTCTTTAAGACAACGATGATTAAATAAGGATTAGTGTTATTTGGCCTGCCTGTCAACTTAAGATACGTCATGTGAGAGAGGAAAGTGGCTTTTAAAGCTCCCTTGGCAAATTTTATGCACCTGTTTAGTTCACAGCCATTCTTTTTAGTCGTGTAAACACTTTTGGTGTCGAAGGGAAACATATACATAAGCAATCAGGTAGAGTTAAAGCAGTAGCAATCGAATCAAAGGGAAAAGAGTGTTTAAGTCTGACTAGTAGAGTCGGTTAACTCAGCGAGTCAATTAACTCTGTTGAAGGGATTAATTAGGTCAGGTCAAGCAGGGATTTAGGAATAGGATAGAAAAACAAAACAAATGTTTTAAATATTCAAAGAGATGGTAGTGTTGGAATATAAATTGAGTGTTCGGGGTAGAAAAGGGTTGGAGGTAACAATATCTGATGTATAATGAATGCTTGCTTACTACATACTGGGCAATATTCTGCATATGTATGTAAGTTAATCATCACAAGAACCTGATAAATGGGTGTTATGATTAACCTCACCTTACATCTCAAGATTTGCATCCAGGCAGTCTCTCTTCCAGACCCATACATGTAGGCACCTCCCATACTGCCTGAGTGTTGTAAATGAGCCTGCATTGCCAGGAAAGGTAAGAGAATCAGATCCTCGTTTGACAGACAAACAGTTCAGATTGGGTCCTTTTATTCTATAAATATTAGGGAGCCTCTGAAGATTTTTGAGGAGGTAAAGGCCACAACCAGATTTGCTTGTTACCTGAATCAAGGACAGAATGATGAGAGACAAGCCTTGGAGGAGAGGAACAAGAGTGTAGGAGAGAGTTCTGATGGCTGGACCTCAGAGCACACCGGAACCTAGAAAAGATGCAGATTCGAGGGCTCCACTACACCTGCAAATGAGAATTTCAGGGATGATGAGAGCTTTAAAGACCAAAACAAGGAAGTTAGAAAAAGGAAAATAGATTCAAAGACAAATTTGTAAAGAAGATTTTGCAGGATATGATGATTGATTGATTGTAGAAAGGTGAAGAAGAGAAAAAAAATCTAGATTAATTCCAAGGTTGGCACGTGGAAGCTCATTGAAGAGCAATGTCTTCACAAACTTAGAAAATTGAAGAGGGAGAAGAGGGTGAGTATGCCACATTTCAAGTGGCCCTGGGATGACAGTGTGAATGTGTCAAGGATGCTATGACTCTGGATCTCACAAGAGAAGCCTTGACAGCCTAGCTGTTGGCAGTCACCAGCGAGCTAAAGGTAAGTGAAATGATGTGAAAGGGCGAGAGTGTCCCAGGTAAAACGTGTAGTGTAAGAGAAAGACTCAAGCATGAATCTTTGAGAAGTGTAGCATTTAATAGGTGGCTATCAAATGACAAATCTGCAGAGTGTCACAGAAACTGGAGGGCTGAAAAGGGAAAGTAACAGCACCAAAGAACTCTGATATGAGAATTTGGAAGTAAGAAAGAGTGGCAATAAACAGCATAGACTTTGGAGTCCAGCAGACTTGGAATCTAATTTAATGGCTAGTTCCTATAAGCCAGGCATTCAAAAGTATTATATACGCATCATTTTATTTAATCCTCACAAATAGCCCTACAAGAAAACTACAATTACCAGTCTCCTCTCGCTAGTAGGGCAAATAAATCTTAGAGAACTTTAGGAACTTGCTCAAGGACACTTAACTGGTTAATGATGAAACTAATATTCTGTTTCTTCCCCTACAGCCAAAATTCCTAATCAGATTCTAAACTTCCTCTGTAAATCCATACTTCGAAAGCAAAAACCTGTGCATCATGTTGAACATTGTATTTTCTTGTACCTAGCACACAACCAGAACCAGATTAGTTTTTCAATAAACATTTATTGAATGAAAGAAAGAACAAGAGTTGAAGGATAACTGTGCATGTTTCTTCTCATCATGTTATCCCCTCCCAAAATGCCTTCCCACTAAACTTATTTGAAACCAGCATATCACTCCTCTCTCATCCATATCATAAAACCTACCCTGAAAACCCCATCTAAAGACAGGCCTTGTTTTCCTGTACCCATGCATTCATGTGTGCCGCTTTCATAGAATGTATTCTGTCTTGTCTTGTGTCATTACTTCCCTTTTGGGATTCTTATATTTTGCTTCACAAGAAGGCAGCAAGCTTGCAAAGACAGAAATATATGCCTGTATTCCTCGCTGTCAACTAGTCCCATGCATTTTACCAGATAGGTCTTAGTAATTGTTTGCTGATTGATTTAACTAATTAAAATCAGAGAATATAAAATGACATTTAACCCATGGCTGCATCGCAAATGCAACATTCTGCCCTTCATCTTTTCCAGACATATTTCAAAGGATGTAAAAAATAGACTTTAAGAAAAGCAACTGTATAGGAAAAAAATACATGCCAGGAATTCAGTTACTCTCTCTGTAAAGCTCTTTGCTACTTACCATTACAATAGACAAGTTTTTTCTATGTTTTAATAAATCCCAATTTTCATAGCTTTTATGTCTTATGAATTTCAAGTTATATTTGGTTGAAACTTGGCATACTCTAGCCTGGCCAACATGGTGAAACCCCGACTCTACTAAAAAAAAAAAAAAAAAAATTT
>NW_012117488.1:10226805-10243144 GCF_000951035.1 Colobus angolensis palliatus | reverse complement strand
AGAAAGAAAGAAAGAAAGAAAGAAAGAAAGAAAGAAAGAAAGTTGGCCTACAATTTTTAGAGTTTCAAATATTTCCATACAGATACATATACACATATATGTGTGTATATACATTCTATATATTTACTTGTGTCAATCCAAAAAAGTTTCTTAATCTATAGACTTCTTTGGATTAATGGCACAAAAAGTAAGTGACCAAGTATCTGAGGTGCCTAGCTGGATAAAAGTGAAGGTGTATAGTCGTCCATAAAAGAAGCACATTGTCTGCTGCCATTTGGAAAAGAAAGCGTTACAGCACAAGAAGTGTACTACAGAGGCCAACATGCAGAACCCTGCATGGGAAGACAAGAGACTATTAGAAGCAGGTTCACCCTGGGCCTGCAGCTTCTGAAATCCCACAGGTGTTCTGTAAGCAACAAAAGCCTCTTTTTATGTGCCACTACCAGGAGAATGGTGACCTACTCCCTTCCAGCCAGACCTGACCATATCTCTGTCTTTGTAACCCCTGGATTAGACCATTGCTCTGCATTTATACAGACAACACTGACATCTGCCTAAGACCCTCATCTTGTGCCAAATTAAGAAAAAATGTGTTCTTACTCCCATTGTTACATATTTTTTTCCTCCTGGTATTATTCTTTCTATCTCAGGGTATGAAAAATGTTAGCTTCAGGAACTCCAACCAAATGCTTACCAATTGACATCAAATTACCCTATTGGGTAATGATTTGCCAGTGGGTAGAAATAAGAAAAACCTGAGATGGCCTGGAGGCCAATTCTCAAATGTTTCTCTGACTCCCACCTCTAATATTTATACAATTTCTCTCCTCAATTAGATTTAAAATGAGCTAAGAGACATGGTGTTATCTCTAACAGGAATGTTAAAAAATTAAAGATGGTAAATCCCACATAAAATTTCACTGAGGCTTAGGTTATACCTTGCAAAATGCTAATTCCTTTCAGGGAAGCCAAGATTCTCAATTCACATCAAAAAGTTGTGGATCAACGGAAACAATATGAGCTTTTCACCAGACATGGAATCAACTTCTGTCTCTTCTGATTACTGTATGACGTTGGTCATATTACTGAGTCTGAAACTATTTAATTTTTTTGTAAGAGAGGGAGAACTCAGAAAACTAGAAAGCAAGAACGATTAAGAAAAAAGAAGTGAGAAACTCTCATCCTCTTCTTTGTGAAGGAATCTCTGATTATTTTCTCTGCATTATGAAGTGATATGTACTCAAGACTTCTGACAGAAACCTTCTAAACATCTTCTCAGTGGGATATTTCTGTCTATCTTCATGAGAACATTAAGAAGTTTCCTTTTAAAACTCATTAAGAATCACACATTTCCCTTAATTTAAGATACCAGGTACTTAAAGCTTATCTGTCCAAGGGATAGCTAGATAATGGCTGCTAACATCCAAAGGCCTTATGAGACAGGGCATAAACACAGCAAGACACATCATCCTGGGCCTCTCCTCCTCTTCCTCCTGCTTCTTTGAAGGAGCAAACGTTGAAGGAAGAACACTGTGAGTCTTTGGACTTTCTCAGGCTTTGCTTACTCTTTGCCCCATGATTTATGTTCATAGGCTATGAAAAACTAATATTTTGTGATTAGGCTCCCAGATTCCCTCTCTCTTCAGTGTTTAGAGGATAAATATCCTACACCTGGGTATATAACACCTGCCTCCCAAACCCATAAGTTTTCATTCTAGGCTCCTTTACAGTCAGTTGATTGCTTTGCCAAGCCCTCTATATCCACTAAAGTCATTCATCTTCACTCTTTTACCAGCCATTTCTTTCAAAGTTTTCAGCATATTTATTAGGATATAACTCAATTTTTTTACCTCTTTACTTTTTTGTAGTGTGATATCATTGGAAAAATTAATTAAACAGTTAAAATCCTAGCACCATTTTGGATAATTTTTCAGATTTCAGAAATTCCTTATTATTTAATCTTTACAATAATGATATGATATAAATAATATTAACACCACCATTTTACAAGTAGAATAAAGAAAGCTTGGCCGGAGCAGGCAGGGTTGGGGTAGAAGGTAGGAAGGTGAATACGTTTCCTAAGGTCTTACAGCCAATAACTAATAAAATCTGTATATGAACCCAGGTCTCCTGGCTCTAATGTGCATGCCATTTTCACTAAACTATTGTGCCTCTAAAGTTACTTAAACTCTTTAAGCTTAAATTTATTCATTTACAAAATGAGAATATTAATCTCTGCATAGCTCAGAACGCTCTTATGGAAATCAAATAAGTGAAAGTGCTTGATAAACATTCAAATGTTATGAGAATCTGGGGTAATAATAAAGTAAATTAGCAAATGCTGAATAACAATCATTTTCCTATAAGTCATTATACACATTAAACTAAAAGACACTTATTAATATTAGCCTTTTTTATTACAAGAATCAAGCCCCTAGTGTGAAAATTAGACCTCTAATTCCCTTGTCAACATAATTTGTTTTAAAAATTACAAAAGCTAATTTATGGAAACAAGGTAGATTTTAGACTTTTTAAACTGTGTGACAGAAGGTGAATTTCCAAGGCAATGTGGGGAAAGATGGGTTTTTCATAAGCATATATGAGAATATTTTTCCCACATCATCTGAATAAGGTGTAGTGAAGAAAAGATGTGACCTCGGCTCTCTTGGAATGTATGTGCCTTGATGACTAAGTTGAAGATGCCATTGTATGCCCTGTGTGCTCAGGGTAAAGTACAAGTTTGAATCCAGATTTTCCAGAAGTTGATAGTGTCCTAGATTTTTGCTATATTAAATTCAGTCTGAGCCCCTGAATAATCCCATTTCAAAAATAGATATGTGTGCAGTAGAAACCCCACTTTTGTGTTCTTTCGTCTCTTCAGAGATACAGAATATATGAAATTTTCTTTCTAGTATACATTTCATTTATAGCTTGATTAACTTCCATTGGTACAGTTAAAAATCCACCTGAGTAGGACAGCTTTGTTTTTTCATTTTGCATTGTAGAGATTCCAAAATTCTTGTCACTTCGGAAATCATGAAAATTTGTGATTTATATTAAGTACCTACTGCTGTCCTCACCTAGATACAACAGTAAGTGAAACAGACGAGTTTGAGTTATAATAAGAAAGCAGGATAGTAATTAATCAATTACACAAACTTATAATTAGAAATTTTCATCAGTTCTATACAGAAGAACAACCTGATGGCAGAGAGAGATCTACTCTGTAGAATGAAGGAAAGTTCCCTAAAGAAGTGGTTTGAGTTAAAATCTGGAAAATGGCCAGAAGTTAATTAGAGGAAGAGGACAGAGGAGGTGAAAGAGAGAAGCGAATCCAGGGAAAGGAAGATAGTGTATTTAAAAGTCCTGCTGTGGAAGGGCCTTGGGTTCTGCCAAAGAGGTTTAAAGAAAAAAAAAGAAAAGAAAAGAAAGAAAGAAAAGAAAATCTGTGTAGTTGGGGGGTGGTATGGAAGCATGAAATATGCAAATGGAGGCCAGATCATGCTTGAGCACAGACACATCCTTGAGTAAGAACAATAAATGAGCAGACCTTAAAAATGACAGTGTTCCTGTAATCCCAGCATTTTGGGAGGCCGAGGCGGGCGGACCACGAGGTCAGGAGATCGAAACTATCCTGGTTAACACAGTGAAACCCTGTATCTACTAAAAATACAAAAAATTTGCTGGGCGTGGCTGCGGGCTGAGGCAGGAGAACTGCGTGAACCCGGGAGGTGGAGCTTGCAGTGAGCTGAGATCGCGCCACTGCACTCCAGCCTGGGCGACAGACAGAGACTCCGTCTCAAAAAAAAAAAAAAAAAAAAAGACAGTGTTAGCCTAATAGGTATATTTGATTACTTCATTCTGTTATGTTTATTGAACATCTGCCTTTGTGAAGCATTATGCTACAGGGTCAATTGGAGACAGAGTGGTGAATAATACAGACCGCTGTCCAGGTAGAGCTTACAGCCTATACTTCCAGTCCATCTTTGGGTACCTATGGTGTTCAATATACATCACTATCCCTAGAGGTATATATGGGAACAGGAGGTAAAACTAGCTTTATTTGAAATCTGTGCCTTAACAACTACATATAAGTAATGCCAACTTGGTACTTACTTGGTATTCAGTATATAGTATTAATATTTAACTCATTTTCTTAGTCAACATGAGTAAATCTTACTCACATAATAGGCATTGCTAACATGATTACAATACGATTAAGTTTTTATTTTTACCTTGATCTTGCCCCTGAGCTCCAGTGTTATATAGTATCTACATACTTATCATCTCTACCTAAATAGCTAATAGACATCTCAAATTTAACATGCCTCAAAGCAGAACTTTACATTTACCTACATAAATGGACTTACCCTCAACCTGTTTCTCTTAGTCTTCCACATTCAGTGAAAGAAACCACCATTCACTTTCTGAAGCCTAAAAAACTTATGAGCTAACCTTGATTCTTCTCTTTCCCTCATCCTTCCCACATCCAATCCATCAGCAAGTCCTTTTAGGCCTACCTTCAAAATATCTCCAGAATTTATCTTCACAGCCTCTCTCACCTGCTATAATAGACAATAATCTATTTTTGCACAGTAGCCAGGGTGATCATTCTATAACAACCGAGTTATGTCAGTCCTTAACTTAAAATGCTCCAATTACTTCCCATTTGAATGGAAACTGGATATCCAATCAGGCCTTCAAGACTGTACATGATCCACTCTTTACCCAGTTCTCTCACTTCATTTCATGGTATTGGAAAAGCTTCCATTTTGTGTTAAAAGCTTCACTCTGCCTATTTTAATATTGCTTAAACAAATCAAGCACAGCCTTTGAACTTGCTGTTTCCTCTGCTTAGAATTCTTTGTCCCCAGATCTTTCATTGACTGTTTTCTTCTGTCATCCAGTTCTCAATTCTAATATTATTTCATCAAAGAGACTTTTTCCAGTCATAAAAATAAAGAATATAACTCTATATACTTAAAAAAACACAAACCAAGAGGACCAAAGGCTTTCCAGGAATGAAGGGCAGCACCGACAGGAAATGTGTTTCTGAAAAACATAATGTGTATGCTCCTGGAACAGAGATTGTATGCTACTGGAACTCACATTATGAATATCTTACTCATCCAAATCATTCTCTACAGTTTTATGCAGTTTCATTTATGCATTGCTTTTACTATCTTTTTAAAAATGTGCTTACTTTCTGTCTATGCCAAGTAAAATATAAATCTAATGAGAGCAGGCATCATAGTCATCTTTTTGTCATGTCTGTATTTCCAGGACCTAGGAATGTGATCTATAAATATTTATTAAAGGAAAAAGGGAAGGGAAGGAAAGAAGGAAGGAGGGAAATAAGGAAGAGAGGAATGAAGAAAAAGAAAATACACAGCTGTTTGTCCAACAAAAACAAGTTGGCATTCTTTATCTTTTTATATTCTTTCTTAAACTTGAAATAATATAAGAAAAAATACTTTGTATGAAGCCTTTCAAATACACTTTAGTGCATCCTGGAAAGAAGACTTTCTTCCGACCTAGTATCTGTGTGGAAAACTTGAATAGTAAATCTGTAGATAACAGAGAAATGAAAATGACAAGAGGAAACTCCTCTCTCCCCACCCTCATAAGAAGAAAGCCCCTAATCTTGCATTGCTGGGCAATGTTAGTTGCATTATCTTCTTTTCCATTTAGTCTTATATTTTAAAAGAAGCAGAAAAAAGAAAGACAACAAACCACAAATACAACTCAAATGCATGTTTATTCTGTTGGGCATCATTCGTTAGATGATTCACTGGGCTACATTCTCACAATATGTATTATTCCCTCTGAGTGGAGATCCATTGATTTCCAAGTCTCTAAGCTGCCATTTTGGAGACCGCTGAGTGCAAATATTATGACACCATTTGGGATACTCTAATGTGCTTTTTAGAAAAGTAGTTTCTTAGTAATAGTCAAACTTATCCTGATTGGGGTTTGGGCTACATTGTTGCTGAGAAAAGATGGCTCTGCTTTCTCTTATGCTTTATTTTTAGCACTTTAAAATTGACAAATTCTATCAGAGTTCTTGCCCAGAATTTCAATTATTCTAAGCAGGGTGGTAAAAGCCTTGAGGAAGTCCTTGAGTAAGTGCTCCTTAAGGACGGGAACACTATGCTATAAATCCCAGTATCACAAAGGACACTCAACAAATATTTGTTGAATGAATAGATGAATAAGTGAATGAATAAATAAGTGAAAGTATGTTAATTTTAAATTTCTTGCTCAATTGCTTAGAAAAATAAGCAATCTGCTTTGCCAATCTGATGCTTCCACTTTAAGAAAAAGAGAGTGAAATAGAAACTTTCCTTAAAGTACAAAAGAGATAAACACTTTCTTTTCCCTGAATTTTTTATGCAAGAAATGCTTATTAAGTACCTATTATATACAGGGCATTGGAATGAACAAGAGCAATTTTTGAAATCTGTCCTCAAAAAAAACCTATTCAGAGAAAACCCCATGAAACCTCATAGCTATCTATAGAATTTTTTCCTTCCCCATTGACTAACCCTCTGTTCCAGTAGTATACACTATGTTTTAATTTTAGAAACAAATTCCTGGTTAGTGCTGCCCTCCATTCCTGGAAAGCCCTTGGTACTCTTAGTTTGTGTTTTCTTAAGTATTTAGAGTATATTGTTCAACTTTAATAGACACTATGCCTATATTAAGACATCCCAAGGTGCTAAATATTAGACAGCATTTCTTTGGCCCTCCATGGGATTGTTCCCTCCAAGACACTTTGGTATGATGTTCTAGGCTTTCATTAAGCATTCTTATGGTAAAACACCATAGGAATCTCACCTTGACATTTAATGTAGGAAATTTTTTTGAGGATTTTTTTTTCCCATTATATGCCTCTGCGTCCCCTCTCCCTATGAAGTGTCACATGAGAAGATTTTTCAAAACTAACAGCTGGTTAAATCCTTGTTTCTCCCAAAGAACTCTTTTCATTATGTTCAAGGTTAATCTTATAACTTTTGCAGCTGCCTTTTGATTTTTTTTTTCTTTGACTATCAGAAAGCTCATAGTTGGAAATGCAAAGAAACTTTAGTCATTACATGAGATTACATTGCCCTTCTATCATTATGCTAATTCCTCCACAAGAAATAAGAAAATAAGACCCTCCAAATTTATGTGTAAAATTTTTAACAACTGAAGTTAATTTCAAAAATATAAGGTATATTTTTTCACTTTTTGTAGGAAATATAGCAGTGATCAATGCAGACTAAAAAGCATCTGTCTGCATAGAATTAATATTCCTTGTATTCGTCCTTACTGTTTTTTAACTGAAAGAAATGCTCATCATTTGACCACTAAAATGATCACATATAGCTAATGTTTTGTTACATTTCCTTATATTCTGTTTAAACATGAAACCTTTCTGTGTTATTAAAATCTCTTCGAAAATAATCAAATACTATTTCGTTCAGTGGTTAGCCCATGACTTACTTAACCAATCCCAACATCTTAAATATGCAGGTTGTTTTCTGCTTTTTAATAATTGTAAGCCTCTTGTGTTTTGGGATTATCAGACTATGGGACTTTCTAGCACTTTTTCTGTTGGATTATGACAGATGCACATATATATCATCATACTGTATTCACCATAAATAGATTATTTTACTTATCAGAATTTACATACATATATGTATGTGTATACATATATATGTATATATGTACATGTATGTATATGTATATATGTATATACATATATATGTATATGTACACTTACTATGTTTATATACTGGTAAATATTTATTAAGCAAAATGAATATCTTAAATTATTTAAGTATTTGGATGTAATTATTCACATAAAAAAGTGATAATAAGAAGACTTAAAATTTAGTAGTGTGTAGTATTCTTGATAGTCTTAAAAATTAAGAGTAGGGAACATTGATTTAATCTTTGAAAAAGAGGCTTTCTGTGATATTTCAACAATTCCCTAGCTACAATCAAGCATACGAAAGGGTAACTTAGTCATTATTCAAATTAGGCAATTAATGAGTCAATCCTATGGTAATCCAGCTGAATAATTTCTTCTCTAGAGGTGTCTATACATTGAGCGAATTTTCCATAAAGTTTGACAATTGAAAAAAAACACCAATGTGTTCTAGTACAGAATTATCCTCCCTTTGTGGGACTGAAGGACTATCCACTGGGTAGAATTATCACATAGGAGGAGTCACCAGAGAATTCAAAGTTATATTAGCCCTAGGTCTAAAAAATTGACTAATTTGTCAAATAAATGACAAATGTCCTCCACTATGCTGCTAACTATCGAATCAATGACAAGTGTCCTCCACTGTACTGCTAACTAATCAATTCATTTAAAATAGCATCTCTGTGTAACAAAACCATCATAAAAGATTGTATTTTGTTGATTTTCTTTTTCCCAATAAAGAGAGGGCACTTTCTTAGTTGCCAAGTCAAAAGATTGCAGAAAATACCTGAAACCTGTATAATCTCATTGGGAGATAAATTTCTGCTTCTATACATTGTACTTGGAAAACAGCAATCTAAAAATGGAAGGCTGTACATACTTATACCATAGTATTTCCTGTAGGCCCTTCTGTAAATATCTACTGTATTAATGTGTTTCTTTCTCTACTTCGAAATGAAGAAATTATTCAAGTGAACTACATTGCAAATGACTTTTCTATGGGCATTTAATATTGCTGAAATGCTTCTGTATTTCTTTGTGAGGAAGAATAGATTTTTACATTCTGTAATAGTAAAGGACTTAAGTCATTTCTCAACACTTGTATTTGCCCCATTCTCCCTTACCCCCACTCTAAAATTCAATAGAAAGTCAGACTAAAAAAATTGGGAGAGGAATTTTTGAGCAAGACAGAGGAAGATTGAGCCTTGAAAGTTTTCAATTTTTTTTCTTTTTTTTTTTTTTTTTTTTTTTGCGGTTTTGCCTTGGTCTAGGATCGTTTCTTTCATTTAAGTCTGAGTCAAAGCCCACCATTTGTGTTATGACCAATTTCCTGTTCAAAATACAGTTCTTCATAGGTATTTTTGGCAATTAAGATTTCAACCTATATAATCACTTCATAAGTAAAGACAGAGAAAGAGTGAAAACACTGACTATTTTTAATGTGATAGACCCAGGTATAGAACAATTCAATTGGGTAGGTATGGAAGGTTAACTCTATTGTCCGAACCCAACCATTCCTAAGATGAAATGTGGTAAAAACAGTTCTTTGAGTACTTGAAAGTTTAAAACTGCACACGTTACTATGAAAATTACTGTGAAAAAGAGGGAGGATGTAAAATAATGAGCAAGAACTGAAAAATTGTAAGCAGTATACTTCTAATCAATCACCAGAATTCTTCACAACCAGTAGTATCTTTGAGGAGTTGGGAACAATAGGATATTGGTAATTAATTAATTAATTTTTATTTTTTGTTTTTGAGACAGAGTCTTGCTCTGTTGCCCAGGCTGGAGTGCAGTGGCACAATCTCAGCTCACTACAACCTACACCTCCCGGGTTCAAGTGATTCTCCTGCTGGAGCCTCCCAGCAAATTTTTATATTTTTAGTAGAGATAGGATTTTACCATGTTGGCCAGGCTGATCTTGAACTCCTGAGCTCAAAAGATCCACCCACCTCGGCCTCCCAAAGTGCTTGGATTACAGGTGTGAGCCACTGCCCCCGGCCAGTTTTTAGTATTTTAAGTCTGTCACTTACTTGAGTCTTGTATTGAGATAACCAACCATCCCCTGCATTTATTTGCTTTCATTTGCTTCTCCAACCTGCCTGACAGCTGACCCCCTGAGGCTGGAGCTCAAGTGGGAGTATACTTGTCCAAGACTAACTAGGTTTCATGCCAGGACGTTCCATCAAAGAGGGATCCAAATCTTAACCAAGAGTCAATTTCTGTCATGTCAGTCCAACAAAGGCAAGCCAAAAGGGAGGCTAGAAGTCAGGAATTGGAAGATGAAATGGTGATTGAGACAGTCAGTCATACTGAACCAAGGTAGAAACCAAAGTGAACACTGTTAGAATAGAAAGGAGACATAAGGTGAAAAGTTGCCAAAGTGTAGGGAAAGTACTGGACAGAACTTATGGAAACCTAATCTTGTATTGCACTTTCATTCACATACAGTATAATACACATCCCACATTGTCCTTCAAGTCAGATATAAACAGAGGTCTTATATGCCATCCTCCCTCCTTAGGTCATGGTTATCTCCATTTCTGTTATGCTTATTTCTATCAAGACTTTAAAAAATAAAGTGTGTTTCTTCCTTCTGAAATCCAAATAAGTGAGACTACAGTTTTGTGACATAAAGGGCATCTCTCTTCACAGCACTGAATCATCTAATAGTATTGGTTGGGAAGTATAATGGAGGATCATCACTTAACAACCACGATCCGAACAAGCATGATTGGGATGGAAACTATATTTTACTGCCCTGATTCAACATTAGCACTTGTTCAACCTTAGTTGATCTCTTTTACTGACTAGCGATCTGATTTTCAACACATTACCCAATTTTCCGAAGGCTTAATTTCTTTAATGAAAAAATGGGATAAAGTATCTCAGTATTGTTTTAAAGGCTAGATGTGCCCATTAACATATATGAACAGTATTAGCAGAGGCTGTGACTCCTCATAGGTTTTTAATAATGGTTTATTTCCATTCTCTGCTAGTCCAGTGAATTTCCTTCTCTTCTGCTGAATAAGGGAGACAACATTAGGGATAGTCTGTTGGTTCTCACAGACTATCATTCTTTTTATACCTTCCTCTTGAAAATGTCTCTGAAAATCTTTAGAGAGTAGCTCTTTCAATCATTAATTTCCTGTTTCTCTACTAAATTTTTTACTACAGTAATGTTTAAGAGTAAGCCGTGCAAGGAGAAGGAATCTTAGGCACCTCCAACACTTCACGAACTCTTTACTACGGAACCCACCAAGATATGATACATTTGGCTACAGAAAAAAAAAAAAAAAGTAATTCTAATTTGGTAAGATATGTTCTTTAAAAAGTCTTCTTTACTCAAAGAAGCAGGCTCAGTGCACAAATATTTATAGCAACATGCCAGAAACTCTACAAAACCACTGTAGCCAGAGAGTAGTAAAACAAAGAATTGTAAAATTAAACGCAGAACTTATTTGGTACAAATGGTAGATTTCTACCTAGTTTTCTAGCTTTACTCTTGCTATCTTTATGCTTTTTACTGACCCAGGATCATGTACTGTTTAATATACACCAAAGCGATATTTCCCTGTTAATCTCTTAAACTCTTCTGCCCTTGCTTTAGCATAGAAATAATTTGTCTTGACCAGAATTTCACGCGTAGGCTGTGAATTTAGCTAATCCTCCTTTGAAATAAAATAGCATGAAATGCCTCCATATTTCAAGTTTAGTCTATGTACCTTTTTAATTCTCTAATGAATGTTAGTTACTTCTTTTCAGGTCTATGATTTTTGAAAACCTCCCAATTGCTGGATTCTATGTGATAAGACTTCATTTTTCTGCTTCTTTGATCATTTCTACCTCTCCTCTTCTCCTGTCTCCTTAAGAATTGCTGTATCCCCAAAGGATTATCATGAGTTCTACATTCTCTTTTTATGCTACATACTTGCCTGGGATGATCTTAATCACCCTCTGAATCCTTAACAATTTATTAATTCTAGTACCATTAACTTTCTCTCAAGCTCAAGATCCATATAGTCCACTGGTTACAGAACAGTTCCACCTGGATATTTCACAGTCACACAAATGCAAAGTATTCAGCAACTTTCCTGCTAGCCCTGTTCTTCTTCACGTATATCTTGGTCAGTGTCACCAGTTTCTATGTACTTGGACAAGCCTGTTTCCAGGCAGTAACTCTTGTTTTGCTTTGTTTTGTTTTGTTTTGTTTTATCAACTTTTATTTTAAGTTCCAGAGTACATATGCAGAATGTGCAGGTTTGTTACATACATAGGTAAAGTGTGCAATGGTGCTGTGCTGCAGGGATCAACCCATCACCCAGGTATTAAGCCCAGCACCCATTAGCTGTTCCTCCTGATGCTCTCCCTTTCCCTGACCCCCAAATGGGCCCAGGTTTCTGTTGTTCCCCACCATATGTCCATGAGTTCTCATCATTCAGCTCCCACTTATAAATGAGAACATGTGGTGTTTGGTTTTCTGTTCCTGGGTTAGTTTGCTGAGCATAACCATTTCCAGCTTCACCTGTGTCCCTGCAAAGGACATCACCTTGTTCCTTTCTTTTCTTTTCTTTTCTTTTTTTGAGATGGAGTTTCGCTTTTGTTGCCCAGGTTGGAGTGCAATGGTGTGAACTTGGCTCACTGCAACTTCTGCCTCCTGGGTTCAAGCAATTCTCCTGCCTCAGCATCCCAAGTAGCTGGGATTACAGACATGTGCCACCATGCCCAGCTAATTTTTTAATTTTAGTAGAGATGGGGTTTCACCATGTTGGTCAGGCTGGTCTCAAACTCCTGACCTCAGGTGATCTGCCCGCCTTGGCCTCCCAAATTGCTGAGATTACAAGTGTGACCCACCACGCCTGGCGTGATCTCATTCCTTTTTATGGCTGCATAGTATTCCATGGTGTACCTGTACCACATTTTCTTAATCCAGTCTATCATTGATGGGCATTTGGATTGGTTCCATGACTTTGCTATTGTGAACAATGCCACAGTGAACATACATATGCATGTATCTTTATAATAGAATGATTTCTATTCCCTTGAGAGTATACCCACTAACAGGATTGCTGGATAAAATGGTATTTCTGCTTCCAGATCTTTGAGGAATTGCCACACTGTCTTCCACAATGGTTGAAACAATTTGCATTCCCACCAACATATAGAACTGTTCCTTTTCCTCCACAAACTCACCAGCATCTGATGTTTCTTTACTTTTTAATAACCACGATTCTGACTGGCGTGAGATGATATCTCATTGTGGTTTTGATTTGCTAATGATCAGTGATGTTGAGCTTTTTATCATATGTTTGTCGGCTGCATAAATGTCTGCTTTTGGGAAGTGTCTGTTCATATACCAGGCAGCAACTCTTAACTGGCTTTCATTTTTCTTTAATCACTTTCTAAGTCTTGTCAACTTGTCTCTTTAATGTCTTTCAAAAGTGTTAGCCATCTCCACCTCCATTGGCCACATCCTTAGTTAAGGCCTCCGTATATCTCCTTGCCTCATTCGTATATGCCACATATCTGCTGGAATAATTGATTTAAATGCACATATGGACGTGTCAATCTATTGTTCAGAATCTTTAAATTATTCTATGCCATGTATTAGATAAAGCCAAAACTCCACAAATGGCATACAAAGCCCAGTACCTTCCTATCCTTAATGATTTCAACATCTACCTTCAGTGTCTGTTCTTCACACTTTACATTGCTACAGTTCTTAACTGCTCACTGACTGTCCCACTACCTCTGTGCCCACACTTCCCCATCACACCATTGTTTTGCATCCCTCCATCCCATTTCCTGACGCATACTTTCCTGGTGCATAAATGTGTTCACTCACATCTCCACCTACTCATACACTTGAGCTGGCTCTTATTTCTCATCTTTTTTTTTTTTTACATAATTCCCTTATAAAATCCCCTCTATCACCATAAAATATCCTGCAAGACAATTTCCTCCTCCTTCTCTAAAAAATCAGAATCTTCTATATATTTCCATTATTGCATCTAATATATGTATTATTCAAGAATCCAAAGTGACAAGTGGTTGACCTGAATATTCACTTTTGAAAAAAGTGAAAAGGAACAATAAAAGAAAATAAATGTTTGTAGGGATGCATGTGGCTGTGGGAGGGTTGGGAGAGTGAAAGATACATTGAGGCAGAGACAGAGACACACACAGGCAGAGAGAGATAGTGATACATAGAGAAGACAAGATAAATGAGGACAGAAAGAGAAAATGCACAAGCATATATTTAGTGATTCATAGCATAGAATCCAGCAGTTGGGAGTTTTTCAAAACTTATATACTTGAAAAAGTAAAATCCATATATATACCGTTTTTTAAACTCCCTAATGAAATTTTGTGACTTCTTTTCAAGTCTATAGTCTATATGTAAATACATATACTTCTTACTTGATACTAGTAGCCACCTCCCACCATGCAATATTTCCAGAGTTGTTTTTGTTAGAGTTAGGGTTAAAGGAATTTGTACAAAATATTCAGATGTAGTCTACTGGCAAAATGCATGCCTCTCTATACGGGGTCTATTGTTCTGTTTCTGAAAGTAATCTTGCTTCAGCCGAATGGATGACCTTATTCTAACGCGATTGGCTCATTTGAAAGGCCATGTATGCCTTTTTCCATGTGCAAAAGAAAGCTAGACTAAATCAATTTATATTTCCTCATGAACATGAAAAAAAAAAAATCCCTTTGGCTCAGAAAAGCCATGGCAGAAAAACATGTTACATAAAACAAGGCATCATTGAATTTGAGCATTAATTTGCATGAAGCACTTGTAATCTTACAGGAAGCACTAGACGACATTTGGCATTGGAATTAGGTATTTTTACCTATTTATTTTTTATTATCACTAAGTTTTTTGGAAGTGAGGTACTGCAAACTGGAGAGCAGCTTGTACTGATTTCCAAAGCCAGTGGAACAGCCTTGAGAGTTTCTTCCTTACAGAGTGACGTCATCAGTTAGTAAGTTTCCACAGTGCCCCATACCCTACCAAAGAAGTTCCTCTCTGTATTAGTTCTACCTCACCTGCCAAGAAATGAAAACACACAGCTTCCTTTATTCTACAGTGAAACAAAGTGGTTTGGACACAATTTGGAGGGGAACTGCCAGAAAAAACAAAACAAAAAAAGTCTCTAACTTAATAATGTTTCCATACATTTAGGTGCTCTTCTAGAATATATAACTTTAATTGATTTTTTTTTTACCATTTTTTATGGAATACAACTGGTATAATAGAAATTGAACTTTGGCATTGACCCAGAAATGTAAAGAAAAGATATAAAACTTTATAAAATTCAAAACGATTAAATCATTGTTGGAGAGATTTTTTTCTTGTTGGCTTTCACGAAATAGTACAGCGCTTGTTGCTAACAGAAAATCAACCTAATTTTATCTAGGGGAATGCTTTTGTCTGTTTTATCTCAGACAAAATTCTAAATAAGGTGATTCATTAAAACCATATTATATACCAAAGAAACTGAAATAAGTGCTATTGTTCCTACATGAAAATTATGCCCATAATATACTTTTTATAGTTAAATATAGGCATCCTAAAAATACTTGTGCATTTCATTCTCAGAAGACCCCCTACCCTACAAAAAAAGTTTTCAGGTATTAAGACCTGAAGACAGTTAAAACTTATCTTGCCATCAAAATGCCTAGGACAGAGTACTTGAGAAATTTTGAATGACTCGAATCCTTTTAGGAACACACTGCAGCACTTAAAATCATCTCATCCCTCATTAAATATGATTTTTGCCCCATGTGTTTTTAAAAATCTTCACTTGTATATAATAAATTTTCATTTTGGAGATATCAAAAGAATTAAGTTACACTAAGTATAATAGAATCATTGATATTAGAGATGAGAAAAATATATTAGGTCTATCTTTTGAAGTCTCATGAAGGACAGTTCTCAATATCGTGTGTGACTTAGTGAGTTCTCTAGTCTAGCGTTTAATGGGAATTTTCAGTGTGCTAATAAAATGCTTTTAAAAATCTATCTATTTAGGCCATGTGCACCCGAGTGAGGCAGACATTACTGAAAAGGGGAATAAGTTCTCATTTTCTGTAGTTCATTAATAGCAGCTTTCAGTGGAAAAGGCAGTAGCATCTTTAGGGTCTCCACCATCCACGGAACCATTACATGAGCCAAGGCAACTAGAACCAACCACCTCACCCTTTTAATGCCTGTTTGAATTTTGAACTACAGCCATAGGAATAAAACCTCAGTGTTCTGTGCAAATTAGGGTAGATATTTCCTCCAACTCTATTTTTATATACCAAGTAATGTTGAAATAGCATAAGGCAGAGAAACAAATGGGAACTGGAAAAAGACAACTAAAAGATGGGGAGTAGGATGAGAAGGAAATAAAAGTATCAATAAAAAAGATGAGTTTGTGGAATGACATCTGGGTTTCCAAAGCTAATGTTTCCCATTAAAAATCTTACACATTTCTATTAATATTGAAAATTGTAAATACTTGCTTGTTGTGAATATAAAATAAGAAATGTAAAGCGTTTGGTGCAGCATAGGACAAATATTCAATAATTAATCATTTTTCATCTTATAAGTGAAACCTTGCATTACATACAAGAAGTAACCTGAAATATAGC